>NW_027509635.1:70000-285000 GCF_048541705.1 Temnothorax americanus
GGACCGATTTTCTGGAAACCGGTGCCAAAATTTGTCTAATTTTTCGGGGATGGGTGTCGTATTATATAAAATCCGCACAAAATTACCTTTTTTAAAAAAAGGTAAAAAAAGGCGCCAAGTACACGTATAGTAGTGTATATGTTGTTACCTAAAAAAAAAAGAAAGTGGTAGTATTATACCTCGAAAAAACCTAAGTAACAAGTGGTAGATCTTTATATCTCGAAAAATCTCGAAAAAATCTAAGCAGTAGTATCTTTATTTCCGAAAAATTATAACCCAAGTGATACACGTCACAAAATTATGTTACCTTATCAAAAAGAAGAGTCGCGCTTCAAGTGATCTATTACAATTACAAAAAAAAATGATATCTCTTTAAGTTAGAGCGCCAATTACAGAGAGAACATGTATATTGCCTCAAAAAATAATTGTTGCACTGCATTGAAAAATCTTTACATTGTGTCAATTAGAAAAGAATGTATAATAACAATTTTATAAGATTAAAAAATTTTATTTAAATTTAACAAGGGAATACAAGATATTTAAATACAAAGTTATTTACATGTGTATTTTTTAATGGCCACAAAGAATTACAGAAGTAACAGTACAAATTAAAAATATTTTATTAAAATACATAAATTTTTCTTGTAAAAAAACTTGGCGCTGCTAGACCTTTTAAATAAATAAAAACAACAATAAATAAAAATAATTCAGAGAAGAATACAATGGGAGTAATATTAAATGATTATCAGCGTGGATGTGGGAGTGAGTGATATGGGTGTGCGTGACTACGCGGACGGCGGATAATGCGGCTTATAATTAAGTATAGAATAAGTTTATTTATTTATTTAAAATTTTGAGGTCTAGCAGCGCCAAGTTTTTTTACAAGAAAAATTTATGTATTTTAATAAAATATTTTTATTTTGTACTGTTACTTCTGTAATTCTTTGTGGCCATTAAAAAATACACATGTAAATAACTTTGTATTTAAATATCTTGTATTCCCTTGTTAAATTTAAATAAAATTTTTTAATCTTATAAAATTGTTATTATACATTCTTTTCTAATTGACACAATGTAAAGATTTTTCAATGCAGTGCAACAATTATTTTTTGAGGCAATATACATGTTCTCTCTGTAATTGGCGCTCTAACTTAAAGAGATATCATTTCTTTTTTGTAATTGTAATAGATCACTTGAAGCGCGACTCTTCTTTTGATGAGGTAACATAATTTTGTGACGTGTATCACTTGGGTTATAATTTTTCGGAAATAAAGATACTACTGCTTAGATTTTTTCGAGATTTTTCGAGATATAAAGATCTACCACTTGTTACTTAGGTTTTTTCGAGGTATAATACTACCACTTTCTTTTTTTTTAGGTAACAACATATACACTACTATACGTGTACTTGGCGCCTTTTTTTACCTTTTTTTAAAAAAGGTAATTTTGTGCGGATATCACGCCTTTTTGTAGTATATTACGCATTGTATAAACAGTATGTACAGGATAAAGCTATTTGGAGGTATAATACTACCACTTTGTTTTTTTCGAGGTAACAACATAACAGGGTAACAACATAATACATATACACTATTATGCGTGTACTTGGCGCTCATTTTACCTTTTTTTTAAAAAGGTAATTTTGTACGGATATCACGCCTTTTTGTAGTGTTACGCAACTTAATCTTATAAACAATATATCTTATAATTTCATAAACCGTATATAATACAAGGTATGAAGCTAAAAGTGTTACGGACTTTTATTTCTAAAGAAAACAACAATTTAATATTTTGCTCAGTTTTTAAAAAATAATAATCTGTAACCCTTTTAGTTGTGCACCTTATATATTTTTTTCAATTTCAACATAAAACATAATCGCAATAAAGCATGATTAATGTTAATAAGTCGTTAACTGTAAAATTCTTTATTTATTTTTATTTGCGTGTCTTACTGAATGTTGTTCGCAACTGTATATGTACCGATATCTTCAGGTATCGATATTTTTGATAATTATTTTTACGTCAGACATAATTTTAATTCATCCAATTTTTATTATGTCTAAACATAATTTTTGTCCAATTTTTATTATGTCTAGACATAATTTTAATTCAGCGATTTTTATTATGTCATGACATAATTTTAATTCTGCCGCTAGGGAAATTTTAAGTCAATTTTTATGAATCAAGCTTGAATTCAATGTTTAGGTGTCCCAGGTTGCCGATGACGAGGTCCACATAGCGCGCTCTATAGTTTTCGGTGTCCAGGTGTATTAATACCTTGAATTTGATAGCCTCGTGTTCCAAGTTGCCGATGACGAGGTCCACATGGTGCGCTTCGTAGTTTTCGGTGTCTACATGTATTAATACCTCGAATTCGATATCTACGTGTCCTACATTGGGTGCGTTCAGCCGATACTTTGCTAGCCTAGCAATCGTGAGCAGTCGCTCGTTTTCGCTCGTTTCCTCTTTTTTGACTTACTGGATTAAAAAGAGAAGAAACGAGCAAAAACGAGCAACTGCTCACGATTGCTAGGCTAGCGGAGTATCGGCTGAACGCACCCATTCAGATTTAAAGTTATTAATACACCTAGACACCAAAAACTATGAAGCGCATTATGTGGACCTCGTCATCAGCAACCTGGGACACCTAGACATCAATTTCAAGGTATCAATACACGTAGACACCGAAAACTACGGAGCGCAATATGTGGACCTTGTCATCGGCAACCTGGGATACCTAGACATCGAATTCAACGTACGATTACACCTGGACACCGAAAACTATGAAGCGCATTATCTGAATCCCGTCATCGGCAACCTGGGACTCGTGGACATCGAATTCAAGATATTAATACACGTAGACACCAAAAACTACGGAGCGCACTATGTGGACCTCGTCATCGGCAACCTGGGACACCTAGACATCGAATTCAACGTACGATTACACCTGGACACCGAAAACTATGAAGCGCACTATCTGGATCTTGTCATCGGCAACCTGGGACACGTGAACATTGAATTCAAGGTATTAATACACGTAGACACCAAAAACTACGGAGCGCACTGTGTGGACCTCGTCATCGGCAACCTGGAACACGTAGACATCGCATTCAACGTATTATTACACCTGGACACCGAAAACTACGAAGCGCACTGTGTGGACCTCGTCATCGGCAACCTGGGACACCTAGACATCGAATTCAACGTATTATTACACCTGGACACCGAAAACTATAAAGCGCACTATCTAGACCTTGTCATCGGCAACCTGGGATACATAGACATCAAATTCAAGCTTGATTCATAAGAATCGACTTAAAAATTCCCTAGCGGCACTTTCTGCCAAGCATAGAGAACCTACTTTTCCGTTGACTCAATATTTATTATATATATACCTAATTTTTACTTAAATAGAAATCTTCCTCCTGACCGATAAGTTTATCGACCTAATTTTGAAATACGCGCGCGATATCGAAACTGGCGATACCTGCGCCGCCAGCGTCGAAAAAGTGAAAAGGACGTTTCTCTGATAATCATAATAATATTGAATGAGAGCGTTAGGAGGAGTATCTTAAAAATAAATTTTCACATTTGGACTTTGCGTCGCAATATCTCCGCTCGTAAGGCACGTAGCGGAATATTATGAGAGAAACCCCCCCCTAATTGGACCCCAAGCTATCGATCAAGCCTACTTAGAACTTGATCCGTTCACTCGTTATCGAGATCTCAACATCTCGGGTACTCGCAACCCGTCGCGTCGCGTAAAAGAGTCACGGTCGGTCTCGCTCCGCGTGTACTTGGCGCGAGACACTACCGTGTCTCTTGATTCTTACGAGTGGTGTATGTTTGAACGTTATTAACTTAAAAACTAATCAACCAAATCTTAAAGTATTATATATGAAAAGAGATAGAAAAAACTGAGAAATATAATAGATTTCAAAAAATTACTAATATAATAAAGGAGTTACCAATTTATGTCTAAAAAAATTTACGTGATTGCTCTAATTTCCGTAAATTTTGAGATAATAAACTAATTATTTTTTTATAGATGGAGTATCAGTAAAGGTAAAGGTTGGTTGGTGAGAATCGGTGAAAGGGTTGCCGATTTTTGCCTAAAAAGTGTATAAGTTATACATCTCTATCGTCTCATATAGAGTATCATTAAAGGAAGGTTGTTTTGAATTTGGCGAGGATCGTTGAAGGAGGTACCGATTTATGTCAAAAAAATGTATACGTTATTTGATGGATAAAGTATCATTTTTAAGGAAGGTAGTTATTGAATTTGGCGAGGATCATGAGTGATGTGGAAAGTTATTAAAAATATGTGTTTATAAATTATATATTAGTGCGTGTTACGGAAAGGGGCAATGTTACCGATGCCGATAACGCGGTCGATTGAACGACTCGATATATCGACGGAGAGATCTTGAGACAGGCATTGAAGTCGCGGGGACCGAGCGTGCATGGATTCTCCCGCGTGCGTGTATTGAGATTGGTTGGGTCGTGAGACGACATTGTTACGTTATCTTGTGTGTGGTGTACGAATTCAAGGGCAGTTACACGGTCATCCCGCGGATTACCATCAGGGTTTGACCCTTGCCGTTGCCAATACGAGATTTAAGGGGACCTTCGAGATTTGAGAGCAGCTTCGAGATTTTAGAGAAAGTGGCCGAGGGTCACGCGGAAGGCGGCAGTATTCTTGTCCGCCATTACGGCAGTGCCCGACTTGCGGCATCCTTCCACGTGCCAATGTGAATATCTTACTTGTACCAAGGTATTGAGAGAGAGAGAGAAAGAGGAGAGATCTCCGGCTCTCCGCGACAGAGTCATAATTCGATTCTTGTCCTACTGCGTTAATACAAGGTGACAGATCCTTTCCTAGCCTCACTTTCTCCATGAGAGTGATCCGCATTAATATTATACTTATGACGGTTATGTTTGCGTTTACTGCATTACCGTGTAATTCGTACTCACGTTAATTTTGTTCACGACAGACACTTTAATTTTACTTATGCTTATTCATACGGGTGTCTTACAACTATTTACGTTAACATCTATTGCCACAAATCAGAGATAATTAGTACAGTCCGTTGCATTTGTGTGACTATTTCTTTTCCGCATGCAAAAGTGTGGTTTCTTTCAATGATACAAGCCGTGCTAACTTTGTTTCCGTTTTGGATTTGACTTATTACCCGTTTAAGTCTGTTTGCTATTTTCTCTCTACTTATAAATCATTATACGAGAATAATTGAACTAAGAATATGTGTGACGACATATGAATATAATTAGACATCGAGTTTTAGAGCTATAAACTTGACTGAGAGTTTCTTTCAGGTATCCCTAACCCGTTCTTTCAGATAACCTTCCGACAGGTGAGCCGACGCGGAACCAGATCCACACATCGGTGTTAATTCCGAACATAGTGGATATAAGATTATCTAGAACACAAATGTAATAACACAAATAAAGTTGTTTAAAAAAAAAGACCCCCGGGCGAAGCCCCGGGTAACCAGCTAGTTTTATGTTATAAAGGAAAAATAAAGGAGAAATTTCTTGTTGTATGTATAAACAACTTTCATTGATTTTATGTTTGTATAATTTATGTTTGAAATAAACGTTCAGAAGTATAATAATTATTTGAGAAAAGTATCTTTGTCTCTTGAACCAATTATCAAGACTGAAATAAAACGTTGCTACATTGATTATATGTTTGTTTTTATTTTATTATGTTACAATCAACCCTGAGCTCTGTTACAACCGGCCCTAGGTGCGAGAACAATTGTAACAAATCTCAATTTTCATAAAATTTAATTTTTCTACTTAATTATGAAATGTGGTTAGATTTTATCCATTTCATAATGTAGGTGAAGAATGTGTTTACCTTACAAAAGAGAGAAGTCACAAAAACAAGCAAATGGAAAATGGCGATGCAAATAAGCAAAAGCAAAATATTACGTTTATCCTTGTCTCCCTTACTTTCTGAGATATAGATTGATAAAGTTCTGGTACCGGCATTAGCATTACCTAAGGTGTACCACGCGAAGGTTGCCTGACCGAATTTATACCTCTTGTGTGTGCGTACATGCGCGCGTACGCTTGGTGATAATTACAGCAGATGTTTGAATTGACTTCCTTACACAACTTAAAACAGTGTGCTTAATTGAAAAGATTCTCTAATATTTCTCAATATATCAACGGTTATCAAGCTTATTTCGTCAATTATTCTTTGTTTCAACTCTTCGATGTTAGCGGGTTTTGTTTTATATTTTGATTTCTGAAATATATACAATATTATTTTAAAATACTATAACTTTCACACTTGATTATATTAAATTTTCCATTCCTTCTATAAAACCTTTAAATATTATTGAATATTATTGATATCTTTTATTTGTTTTTTGTTTATATTTCTCATTATTTGGATAGAATTTTTTTGAATACACTATACAATTGTACTTGAAAGGACCCCACCATAATCATACGTATTTTGTGTTTCGGTGAAATTAGCTAAAACTTTGGAAATAGATAATTTATGTGATGCTGATCAAAAGTCATTATAAGCATGATTCCCAAAAATCAACCTTTTGGCCTCCATGAGCCGTTGGCTTTAAGGATGTATGGGTGACATCTCAAAGCATTACCAAAAATCTAAAAATTTCGTAGATTGTTTTATTATTACGTCTAAGTTCTGTGTAAAATTTCAGCACAATTCTCTTACTGGTTTAAAAGTTATTGTAATTAAGGATGTATTGGAGGTATTTCAAATATATTCAGAAAGTGTTGTAAATTGTTTCTAAATTAAATTAAAAATACTCTGTAAAATTTAGAAGTTATTTAAGAGTTATTTAAGTTTAAAGTTGATAAAATTAACATTATTCCTTATACAGAATCGACATTTTTGCTGTAAATATAAATAAAATATAAATAAACCATTAAGATATTTCTTAAACTTTTTTTATGTGTAAAACATACATTATTGATATTGTATTTTAAATTTCAAAATTTTTGCCACAAAAAATTTTTTTAATTGTTTAAACAATACTAATTATTTAAATAACAAAAAATCATACTCAAACTGTTAACGGTATCCCTTCTAACATATAAAAAATTTTTAGTTGTTTGACATACATGCAAAGTTTTATTTTACTGAAAGTTTAACTTTTACATCCTTAATAACTAATTGTAAGTATAGTATAACAGCAACAACATCACCAGGCCTATTGTGTAACTAAAAGTATTTGAGTAAGTGCGTGCGTGCGTGCGTGCGTGCGTGCGTGCGTGCGTGCGTGCGTGCGTGCGTGCGTGCGTGCGTGCGAGCTTGCGTGCGTGCGTGCGTGCGTGCGTGCGTGCGTGCGTGCGTGCGTGCGTGCGTGCGTGCGTGCGTGCGTGCGTGCGTGCGTGCGTGCGTGCGTGCGTGCGTGCGTGCGTGCGTGCGTGCGTGCGTGCGTGCGTGCGTGCGTGCGTGCGTGCGTGCGTGCGTGCGTGCGTGCGTGCGTGCGTGCGTGCGTGCGTGCGTGCGTGCGTGCGTGCGTGCGTGCGTGCGTGCGTGCGTGCGTGCGTGCGTGCGTGCGTGCGTGCGTGCGTGCGTGCGTGCGTGCGTGCGTGCGTGCGTGCGTGCGTGCGTGCGTGCGTGCGTGCGTGCGTGCGTGCGTGCGTGCGTGCGTGCGTGCGTGCGTGCGTGCGTGCGTGCGTGCGTGCGTGCGTGCGTGCGTGCGTGCGTGCGTGCGTGCGTGCGTGCGTGCGTGCGTGCGTGCGTGCGTGCGTGCGTGCGTGCGTGCGTGCGTGCGTGCGTGCGTGCGTGCGTGCGTGCGTGCGTGCGTGCGTGCGTGCGTGCGTGCGTGCGTGCGTGCGTGCGTGCGTGCGTGCGTGCGTGCGTGCGTGCGTGCGTGCGTGCGTGCGTGCGTGCGTGCGTGCGTGCGTGCGTGCGTGCGTGCGTGCGTGCGTGCGTGCGTGCGTGCGTGCGTGCGTGCGTGCGTGCGTGCGTGCGTGCGTGCGTGCGTGCGTGCGTGCGTGCGTGCGTGCGTGCGTGCGTGCGTGCGTGCGTGCGTGCGTGCGTGCGTGCGTGCGTGCGTGCGTGCGTGCGTGCGTGCGTGCGTGCGTGCGTGCGTGCGTGCGTGCGTGCGTGCGTGCGTGCGTTCGTGCGTGCGTGCGTGCGTGCGTGCGTGCGTGCGTGCGTGCGTGCGTGCGTGCGTGCGTGCGTGCGTGCGTGCGTGCGTGCGTGCGTGCGTGCGTGCGTGCGTGCGTACGTGTGTTTGTGTTTGTATGTCTGACCTATCCCTATATATTGTGACGTTGCGGCCCGCCGCTTCGTGGCAGCGCTCCGCCGCCGTCACAAATTCGCGGAAATTTGCGCCCAGGGACGAGCCAGAGAGGCGACGACAAGATCTCCAGAGGCCAAAAATTTATATCATTTCCGCGTTTTGACTATTATTTTATTTTCATGTGTAATTCTAATGCGCGCGGCGCCTCACCCACACCACGGCGAATCTTCGAGGGAGTACCGATAACGAGAGGGGTCCGGGAGGACCAAGGACCGAGGAGGGGTGGCGAGAGCGGAAGCTACACGGATCACGGGCGGCGAGAGCAACGCGGCAGGCGTGCGGCGAATGAGGCAGCGACGGGCAAGGCCGTCGATAGCGGGGCCCCAGGCGCCTGGGGAAAACCCGGCCTCAGCAATCTGCCTTCACGAAATACCGGCCCACGGGGTGACTGATAACCGCCCCGAGGTCAAACCGGAGGCACACCGGCTAGAACAAAGTCCAGTCCGCTGTCCAGGGACAAATTGAAGGAGTCGCTACGCCGCCGAGGGACCGTTGCGCGCCCCCGAAGCAAGAATCCACCTTACGACGATCCTGCGTTAGAATATCGCGCGAGCTTGCAAGCTCACTCTCGATTGGTTGGCACGCCCCTACGGAAGGGGGTGCCGCATCGATTCCGCTATCGAGCGAATCTAGCACTCTCTGGTCGTCCGTCGGCGAGTCCGAACGTTCTTCTTAAGATACGCGATAGCCACCCCGAGGCGGGAGAATCTGTTACGCTGCGACGATCCTCCGTACGAGGTGACGACGAGGAGCCCTACGAGAAGACATCACATCGGTGAGGTTGCCCGCAGTAATTAATAATATCGAGATGTAAAGCCACGACGCCGCCCTTCGGTGCACGCTCTCGTCCGGGAAAAACGTTGTAACATCGCGACGCGTACGGTCCCTTGAGACCGCATATCGAATGGCGATCGACAGCGAGAGCGAAGGGCCTCGGGATGGTATCGTAGCCGCGGAATTGAGATAAAGACGCGATTGCGAGCCTCTGGAGATCGCGATAGATTCGTGGCGAAATCCGTTACTGCGAGTCCGTTTTGTGTAATGTCCGCGCTCGTGATTGTGTCTCGCGCCTCCCGTGTTCCCGGCGTATCAAATTACCAAACCTTGCTCTTGTGGAATGTCGTATGCGTCGGCACATCAATCGCGTTCATCGGCCGTTTGTGAGGAGCTAATTGCCTTAGAAAATTGTGCGTGTTAGGATAGTTATGCTCGGATGCGTTGTTCGGTGATTGCGTGTGAGAAGTAGTCGTGCTAGCGGGAGAGCGTATTCGTATGATTTACTCCATTCTCGCGATAGGCTCAGTGCCGTCGTGATTGCGTGTTATTAGTGCTCGCGGTAATTCCGCACAGTTTTCCCCGCGTTTGTTCCAGGATTCTGCGCTTTTTCGAGTATCCCGGTGTATCGTTCCATATTAATTGTAAGTTTCGTCATACTGTATCTCTTTGATCTAATCGCAGCGCCTTCTGCGCGTTTACTATACGATAACGCAGTACTTCGTTCATTCTGGCGTCCGCGCTATCATTATTTCTTTTTTGTTTCATTTCTGACGCTCGCGCGATTGATTATATGATTTGTCTGACTGACCGAAGCCGAATCAGCCTTTATTGTTTCACGCGCAAGTTTCTAAAGAATAAAGGTTATTTTGATTTGTTAATTGCTTGAGTTCGTGGCCTTATTTATGGCGTGTCACCCCGCCGAATATCGCGCCGCCCTTCATCACCCCGCCACCGCCCTTAGATCGAGCTAGCCGATTCCTCGCACATTTGCCCGTTTCGCTTTGCGTCTCGTTTTGGGTTTTCTTTTGCGATTTCGCGGACGCGCATTGACGCGTCTGGCGCCCAACGGTAAATTCGTTTCGCGAAGTGATGAAGGTGCGAGGGAATCGTCGGAGAGGCCCGTCATCCCGCTCTCCTTACTCCTTTTGATCCGGCACACGTCCCGGAGCGGTCCGGGAGTGAAAAAGTCGTGACAATATATATAAATGAATGTATGTATGTATTTGTTCGCGAACTCCTCCTACATTAATGGACAGAATTTTTACCAAAACTATATGAAATAGGGGTAGAATTTCCCGGGAAGTGCCATAAATGGTACAGTTTTTTGTCACCGATCTTTTGGAAACCGGTTTTTTTAATTATTTCAATTTCTCGGGAAATAATTGACCAAATTTCAAAGATATATATATGAAACAGGGGTAGAATTTTCCGGGGAGTGCTATAAAGTGTATAATTTTTCGTTACCGATCTTTTTGGAAATCGGTTACAAAATTTTTCCAATTTTTCGGGAAATAATTGAGTGAATCTTAAAAAATTGTATATGACAGAATTGAACTTCAGTTGATGAAAAAGTGATATTTTTTAATTTATAGCATTTTTGTGGATTGGTGTGTATGTATGTTTGTTTAACTACTTATTTGTTAGTGGACTAAATTTTAAAGTGGTGTATATGAAATAGGGGTAGAATTTTGCGGAAAGTGCCATCATGTGTATAGTTTTTCGTTACCGATTTTCTAGAAACCGATTTTTCTAATTTTTTTTAATTTTTCGGGAAATAATTGACCGAATCTTAAAGAATTATATTATCAAGAGACACGGTAGTGTCTCGCGCCAAGTACACGCGGAGCGAGACCGACCGTGACTCTTTTACGCGACGCGACGGGTTGCGAGTACCCGAGATGTTGAGATCTCCATAACGAGTGAACGGATCAAGTTCTAAGTAGGCTTGATCGATAGCTTGGGGTCCAATTAGGGGGGGGGGGGTTTCTCTTATAATATTCCGCTACGTGCCCTACGAGCGGAGATATTGCGACGCAAAGTCCAAATGTGAAAATTTTTTATTAAGATACTTCCTCCTAACGCCGATATATGATGACGTCATAATTAGAAACGTCACTTTCACTTTTTCGACGCTGGCGGCGCAGGTATCGCCAGTTTCGATATCGCGCGCGTATTTCGAAATTAGGTCGATAGACTTATCGGTCAGAAGGAAGATTTCTATTTAGGTAAATTAGGTATATATATAAATAATATATATTGAGTTAACGGAAAAGAAGATTCTCTACGCTTGGCAGAAAATGCCGCTAGGGAATTTTTAAGTCGATTCTTATGAATTAAGCTTGAATTCGATGTCTAGGTATCCCAGGTTGCCGATGACGAGGTCCAGATAGTGCGCTTCATAGTTTTCGGTGTCCAGGTGTAATAATACGTTGAATTCGATGTCTACGTGTCCCAGTTTGCCGATGACAAGGTCCTCATAGTGCGCTCCGTAGTTTTCGGTGCCTACGTGTATTAATACCTTGAATTCGATGTCCACGTGTCCCAGGTTGCCGATGACGGGACCCAGATAGTGCGCTTCATAGTTTTCGGTGTCCAGGTATAATCGTACGTTGAATTCGATGTCTAGGTGTCCCAGGTTGCCGATGACGAGGTCCACATAGTGCGCTTCGTAGTTTTCGGTGTCCAGGTGTAATAATACGTTGAATGCGATGTCTAAGTGTTCCAGGTTGCCGATGACGATGTCTAGATAGTGAGCTCCGTAGTTTTCGGTGTCTACGTGTATTAATACCTTGAATTCGATGTTTAGGTGTCCCAGGTTGCTGATGATGAGGTCCACATAGTGCGCTTCATAGTTTTCGGTGTCCAGGTGTAATAATACGTTGAATGCGATGTCTACGTGTCTCAGGTTGCCGATGACGAAGTCCACATAGTGCGCTTCATAGTTTTCGGTGTCCAGGTGTAAGAATACGTTGAATATAATGTCTACGTGTCTCAGGTTGCCGATGACGAGGTCCACATAGTGCGCTTTGTAGTTTTCGGTGTCCAGGTGTAATAATACGTTGAATGCGATGTCTAAGTGTTCCAGGTTGCCGATGACGATGTCTAGATAGTGAGCTCCGTAGTTTTCGGTGTCTACGTGTATTAATACCTTGAATTCGATGTTTAGGTGTCCCAGGTTGCTGATGACAAGGTCCAGATAGCGCGCTCGGTAGTTTTTGGTGTCTAGGTGTAATAATACCTCAAATTCGATGTCTACGTGTTCCAGGTTGCCGATGACGAGGTCCATTTAATGCGCTTCATAGTTTTTGGTGTCTAGGTGTATTAATAACTTTAAATCTGAATGGGTGCGTTCAGCCGATACTCCGCTAGCCTAGCAATTGTGAGCAGTCGCTCGTTTTCGCTCGTTTCCTCTCCTTTTAATCCATTAGGTCAAAAGAGAGGAAACGAGCGAAAACGAGCGTCTGCTCACGATTGCTAGGCTAGAGGAGTATCGGCTGAACGCACCCAATGTAGGACACGTAGATATCGAATTCGAGGTATTAATACATGTAGACACTAAAAACTTCGAAGCGCACTATGTGGACCTCGTCATCGGCAACTTGGAACACGTGGCCATCGAATTCAAGGTATTAATACACCTGTACACCGAAAACTATAGAGCGCACTATGTGGACCTCGTCATTAGCAACCTGGGACACCTAGACATTGAATTCAAGCTTGATTCATAAGAATCGACTTAAAATTTCCCTAGCGGCAGAATTAGAATTGTCATGACATAATAAAAATTGCTAAATTAAAATTATGTCTAGACATAATAAAAATTGGACAAAAATTATGTGTAGACATAATAAAAATTGGATGAATTAAAATTATGTCTGACGTAAAAATAATTATCAAAAATATCGATACCTGAAGATATTGGTACATACATATACAGTTGCGAACAACATTCAGTAAGACACGCAAATAAAAATAAATAAAGAATTTTACAGTTAACGACTTATTAACATTAATCATGCTTTATTGCGATTATGTTTTATGTTGAAATTGAAAAATATATACAAGGTGTACAACTAAAAGGGTTACAGATTATTATTTTAAAAAAACTAAGCAAAATATTAAATTGTTGTTTTCTTTAGAAATAATAGTCCGTAACAATTTTAGCTTCATACCTTGTATTATATACTGTTTATAAGATTATAAGATATATTGTTTATAAGATTAAGATGCGTAACACTACAAAATGGCGTGATATCCGTACAAAATTACCTTCTAAAAAAAGGTAAAAAAGAGCGCCAAGTACACGCATAGTAGTGTATATGTATTATGTTGTTACCCTGTTATGTTGTTACCTCGAAAAAAACAAAGTGGTAGTATTATACCTCCAAATAGCTTTATCCTGTACATACTGTTTATAAAATGCGTAATATACTACAAAAAGGCGTGATATCCGCACAAAATTACCTTTTTTAAAAAAGGTAAAAAAAGGCGCCAAGTACACGTATAGTAGTGTATATGTTGTTACCTAAAAAAAATGAAAGTGGTAGTATTATACCTCGAAAAAACTTAAGTAACAAGTGGTAGACTTTTATATCTCGAAAAATCTCGAAAAAATCTAAGCAGTAGTATCTTTATTTCCGAAAAATTATAACTCATGTGATACACGTCACAAAATTATGTTTCCTTATCAAAAAGAAAAGTCGCGCTTCAAGTGATCTATTACAATTACAAAAAAGAAATGATATCTCTTTAAATTAGAGCGCCAATTACAGAGAGAACATGTATATTGCCTCAAAAAATAATTGTTGCACTACTTTGAAAAATCTTTACATTGTGTCAATTAGAAAAGAATGTATGATAACAATTTTATAAAATTAAAAAATTTTATTTAAATTTAACAAGGGAATACAAGATATTTAAATACAAAGTTTACATGTGTATTTTTTAATGGTCACAAAGAATTACAGAGGTAACAGTACAAAATACAAATATTTTATTAAAATATTTAATCCAACGAGGGAATACAATTTGTATTTAAATATAAATTTTATATATGTATTTTTTAATAGAATAAAATATTTAATCACAAAGAATTACAAAGGTAACAGTACAAAATAAAAATATTTTATTAAAATACATAATTTTTTCTTGTAAAAAAACTTGGCGCTGTTAGACCTCGAAATTTTAAATAAATAAATAAATTTATTCTATACTTAATTATAAGCCGCATTATTCGCCGTCCGCGTCGTCACGCACACCCATATCATTCACTCCCACATCCACGCTGATAATCATTTAATATTACTCCCATCGCATTTTTCTCTGAATTATTTTTATTTACTGTTGTCTTTATTTATTTAAAATTTCGAGGTCTAACAGCGCCAAGTTTTTTTACAAGAAAAATTTATGTATTTTAATAAAATATTTTTATTTTGTACTGTATATGAAACAGAGGTAGAATTTTCCGGGGAATGCTTTTACATTAATCTACCGATTTATCGATTTAGTTAAAACCGGTTTAAAAATTTTATTAATTTTTCAAACAATGTGTATTATTTTTCGATAACAATTTATTTTTTTTTTTAAAATAATTTAAAAATTTAATTAATTTTTTGAGGATATAAAGGATTCTTTGCCTGATAAGCAATTGCTTAATAAAGGAATTTGTTTTATTAAGAATATTGAAACACAAATAAAGTTGTTTGAATAAGAAAAACGACTCCCGAGCGAATTCCAGGTAACCCAGCTAGTAATACAATATAAATAAAAAAATATATGTATATTTTGTGTTATATGTGCGTGTGAGTGTACTTGCGTGACTGTACGTGCGCGTATGAGCGTGCGTATTTTTCTGTCGGCACTGGCGTTATCCAATGTGCACCGCGGGAAGGTTGCGCAATCGGACTTTGCACATCATTTGACCTTTAAAAGAGCCGATTTTCACATGTATATGTTGTGTGTGTTGTGTATTGTGTTGTGTGTGTGTGTATGTGTGTGTGCGGGTGCGCGCGCGCGCGCATGCTCGCGTATCTGTATTGCAACTAACGTTAAACTAAAAGGGGCCTATTTTGTAAACGTTAATGATATTCATTACGTACTTTGCGCTGCTTTTCTATAGCATATTATATCTGCGGAAAACACATATAATCATATAATGATATCGTTAACGTTTACAAAATAGGGCCCTCAGTTTAACGTTAGTTGCAATACAGATACGCGAGCACGTACACACACCCACACGCACGTACGCACGTACGCACGTACACACACATACACAGACACACGCACACGCGCGCGCGTACGCGCGCGCACTTACTCAAATGCTTTTAGTTATACAATAGGTCTGGTGATGTTGTTGCAATTATACTATGCTTATTATTGTTAGTTATTAAAGGCAATGGCTCATGGAGGCCAAAAAGTTGATTTTTAAGAATCATGCTTATGATGACTTTTAATCAGCATTACATAAATTATATATTTCCAAAGTTTCAGCCAATTTCACTGAAAAAAATCCATGCACTATCCCACAATAGTATTGAAATAACACCTTATTTAGACTTTTGAACGATAAATCTAAACGGTTGATTTTTATGAATATTGCTCTTGTAACTTTTGATCAGCATCACATAAACTATTGATTTTCAAAATTTCAGCTAATTTCACCAAAATCCAAAATACGTAGGGGAAACCAGGGCTTGTTGGCACAAGAGGCAAGTTGGCAATGCGTTCCGTTTATGTATTTATAGCGAAAGAAATAATGGAAAAGTTATCACAAAATATCTCTTTTGTGATATAGGTACTTTTCCTAAAGTTTTATTTAAATGAAACAAGTATTACAATAGAAAAAGAGAAAACTCTAATTCAAAAGGTGGCAAGTAAATTGAGCGTTTCAAAATATCGTATTAATGTTCTTCAGCTTGAGAAGTAAATCAATGTGACGTATTATTAGTTAAAAAAAAAGTTTCTATTACTATACGACATGTCATTTTGAGGAACAACAGTAATTTATTGTAAGAAAATGACTGAAATCAAACGTATGTAGGGATGAGGTATGTCGGCTCATATCAAGGCATGCTTAGTTTGACTTGTTGTCGCGCGCGTGAGACCTGTATGAGCATGTGATTTGCTACCTACAATGCTGATAGAAGCTAGATATGTATTTATTTTTATATTTTTATATTGAAAAAAGCTATATTTAAAATAGCGTACAATTGTTCTTTTGCAACAGCATTTTGCTATTCGATTATTACAAAATAACTTTGAAAGATACAATCTTTATCAAGAAGTACATATCTGTTACCTGTTTTGTGTTTCTATTACGTTTTCATTAATTTAACATAGACTATTGTCGCATAGCCAACTTACCCTACTATCGGGGCAAGTTGGCTACAATGCAACATGTTCGTATTTCACTTATTACAAAGAAACTATACAGTATACATGAGCGTTCCTGGTATGAAAATGTAGAGATAAGTTCTCTCTATCATATTAGTACTGTTTAATCGTGAAAATTAATTGTTTAAAAACTCAAATGCCAAAATTGTGAAAACGGTGCCAATGAGCCCTGGTCTCCCCTATGATTATGGCGGAGTCCTTTAGCTTAAAGCTTAATCTGAAGATGCTTGAAGAACGTGCTCAATACTGCTCAACAATATGACTTTGCCACAGTGTGGCAAATGTCCAAACTATTTCATGCAAACTATTTCATGAACGAAGATCAACTTTGTTTTCAATTCTTTTTTGATGGCCTAGTCTAACACAAATAAAAAATTTTTATTATTTGAAGAAGTTTATGAAAATCGCAAATCGTAATATAGATAATAGTTTGCCTATTATAACCATACAAGTTTAAATGTTTGGGGTACCTAAGTCGTCTACAGACGATTCCGAGTCTCGACATCGAACTCGCGAAACTCATGTTCGACCGTTAGACGCCGTGCCGTCGTAAGCGGTGAGATCCCGACGACGGGCAGAGGCGCCGTACGGCAAACCGGGCTCGTGCGACGACCTGGTCGCCCGTTGAAGGGGACCGGCCGCCTAGTAGTGTGTCACATTGTTTTCAGCCTTTCGACTCACGAGACTCCTAGAGATATCATTGCCACCTTTGACTAGAGAGGATACGGCCTTAGAGGCGTTCAGGCATAATCCCACGGATGGTAGCTTCGCACCACCGGCCGCTCGACCGAGTGCGTGAACCAAATGTCCGAACCTGCGGTTCCTCTCGTACTGAGCAGGATACCGGCAACACATTGTGACACTAACATGTCTTTGACACTTTCGACCAACTCGACATACGACCGCAAAGATTAATTATAACCCCTTAATATAATGCGTTATATGGGATATAATCATCTAATAGAATAATTGATGATATAATTATACTTCCTACTACAAATAATCTTCATTATATCTAGATATAGTTTTTATGTGAGAAATTGCCGTAATAATTAAGAGACATATCTCTTCATTTATTAAACAAAAATTAATTTTTTATGCAATGAAATATTATTACACGTTTTACACGAAAAGTTTAAAACTTATTAAAGAGAATAGCATGAATGTTAAATTGATCGTGGAGAAATGGTAAAGCTATTCGATAAAATTTCGTTAAAGTAACATATATAAGAAATATTGTACTTATACTAAAGATAATGAAAAGACTTCTTTTAGTTAAGAAGCAATTCATATACCTATCTTGCGAAAGAGCAATTCATTCATATTTTCGCAAGATTATAGCATGTTATGAAAAGTGATACAAAATATAATCAAATAGAAACTTACATTGTTGGAGATATATCAGGGAGTTCAATTAGAGTAGCATGTGATATGTAAATATTATGTGAGTTGTATTACCTGTAACAAAAAAAAGAATTATTAATATCTAGAATCTTAAAGAATTTATAATTGGGGATCAATAATATTAAATAATCGGTTGACAACACGTAAAATGCTTATTGTGAGACATGTAGAGTATAATCAATAAATATTATTAGTGGTAGGTAGTACAATAAGTAGAAAGATATAAATTTTGTTAGAAAATAAATTAAAATCACATATATAATAAATTTCTTTTCATACGATGCTTTAGTTTTGAGAAGCTTATCTCCCGATTCTTAACGCACTCCCGCCTTCTTGATCCCCACTTAGGTTCCTTCCCTTCCTATACTCAGTCCCCTCCACATGTTCCACGCGACAATGCTCTGACTCCCGCATTTGACATCAGACCGAACAAGTCAAACATGTTTTCCTCGACAAGCGTTTCTACGGCGGTTGAAGGTACTTAGAATAATTTTTTATTAGTATTGCGTTCAATTTAACACTAATTAAATAATTTACACGAGGACATCGGCATCAGTCCTACCTAACGTTTGACCGCAATGAGGAATGGATAATAGAGACGGATCCTTCTTCGATCGACCCATAGACGCTCGATAAAAACTGGACACGATGATCTGCGTTTCCTGCTTCGGCGAGCTGTGATCGGGATTGGCACGAGGAATATGTATGCGATTGACGATAGCATGTATGTAAGCGATTGGCGTTTCGATTATGTTAATTAGGGGGGTATTGTAATCTTAAACTGCAATTTTAACTTATAACGACTACTCCGGTGTTTGTGTTCAACGACCATGTCATTGTTTTATCACACTGATGAAGGCCACAGTTATAGCCCAAACGTTTGTTGATTATTTTATTGTTTAAATTATATTATGGTAGCACAAACATCCAGCTAGTTCGCAAGCACTTTATTTGTATATTATTTAAATTTAAAAAATTAGCATTTGATATATATAATATTTTTTGTTATTTAAAAATTATTTAACTTATAAGCTATTTAACGCTCTATCAAAATGTAAATAAAAGATCTAATTTAAAGTACAAAAAAATAATTTAATTTAACAAGATTATAAATAATGTCATTCACCGTCTTAGAAAATGATCCGTGTTATCGAAAAAGTTATTTAAAAAATTAATACAATTTATATTTTTTATACTGATGATTTACAAAAACATGTATTTTTATAAAATAAATTGTATTTTCTTAATATTCTGAATTTATTTTTTTTTGATACAAAACCACTAATGAAAAAGGTATTAAACTTGTAGACAATAATGTCATTAAAAATTTTAAAAGTTGAAAATAAAAAAAGCTTATAATATAATTTTCAATTTTTTAAATTACATATTTTTTGCAAAACAAAAAATTAAATATAATATATTTTATTCTATGCATCAATTTATTTTTTATGTGAAATTCGCCGATTATATTAATTATTAAGCATGGATCATTTAAATTAATGTTAATTTTATTTATAAATCTGAATTATATAATTAATTTATTCTTCATACAAACTTGATTAGAAACTACTGTAATCCCTTATATTAGTCTTTAAATTTTATTTTTGCTTGCGCCTCGCGCGTTTTCACCCTCCGTTGACCCGCCATTATTAACTCTTTTTTATTTTCTTCCAATTTATTTTTTTTTCAAAATCATCAAAAAATTAAAAAAATTTTGGCACCGGTTTCAAGAAAATCAATTCATTAATGAAAAATTATCCATTAATAAAAAATTAAACATCCTCCAAAAATTAAAAAAATTTTAACGACTTATTTTATAATATAATTCTTTAAGATTCGGTGTCAATTAATTCCCGAAAAATTGGAAAAATTTTGTAACCGGTTTCCAAAAAAATCGGTAACGAAAAATTATACACTTTATAGCAATTCCCGGGAAATTTTTAACTCTATTTCATAAGTAACTTTTTAAGATTCGGTCAATTAATTGCCGAAAAATTGAAAAAATTTTGTAACTGGTTTCCCAAAAAATCGGTAACAAAAAATTACACTTTATAGCAAACCCCAGGAAATTCTACTTTTATTTCATATACAATTTTTTGAAATTCGGTCAATTATAACTTCCGAAAAATTAGAAAAATTTTGTAACCGGTTTCCAAAAAAATCGGTAACTAAAAATTATCTATAAAAATTATCCATAAAAAAAATTCAGCTTGATATCTCAAAATTTATGGAAATTGGAGCAGAAATCGGAAACCCCTTTATTATTAGCAATTTTTCTATAAACTCATCGTAGCCATTCTCAAAAAATTATAAAGTTTTGAAACCGTTTTTCAAAAAATCAATTATGAAAAATTATACACATCTTTACCATTCCCAAAAAATTAAGAAAATTTGAGCATTGTTTTTAAAAAAGTAACAAAAAATTATTTAAAAAAATTCAGCTTGATATCTCAAAATTTGAGGAAATTAGAACAATAACGTACATTTTTTTAAACAAAAATCGGAAACCCCTTTTTCATTAGCAAGTTTTCTAATTCTATTACATTTTTTAGTTTTTTCTACCCTTATTTTATATATAATTCTTTAAGATTCAGTCAATTAATTCCAGAAAAATTAAAAAAACTTTGTAACCGGTATCCAAAAAAATCAGTAACAAAAAATTCTGAAGCGGTTTCCAAAAAAATTGGTAACAAAAAATAATACACTTTATAGCACACCCCGAAAATTTTACCTGTATTTCATATACAATTCTTTGAGATTTGGTCAATTAATTACCGAAAAATTGGAAAATTTTCTGATACCGATTTCCCCAAAAATTGGTAACGAAAAATTATACACTTTATGGCAATTCCCGGGAAATTCTACCCCTACTTCATATATTAATTCTTTGAGTTTCGGTCAATTAATTTCCAAAAAAATTGGAAAAACTTTGTAACCGGCTTCCAAAAAAATCGGTAACGAAAAATTATACACTTTATAGCATTCCCCGAAAAATTATATCCCTGTTTTAAATATAATTTTTTGAAATTCGGTGTTATTTCCCAAAAAATTAGAAAAATTAGAAAAACCGGTTTCCAGAAAATCGAAAATTAACGGTACCAGCTTCCAAAAAAATCGGTAACAAAAAATTATACACTTTACAGCACTCCCCGGAAAATTCTACCCCTGTTTTATATATAATTCTTTGAGATTCGGTCGATTATTTTCCGAAAAATTATAGAAATTGATAAAATCGGTTTCCAGAAAATTGTTAACAAAAAACTATACACTTTATGGCACTCCCCGGGAAATTCTACCCCTATTTCATGTACCTTTGGTAAAAATTCGGTCCACTAACGAATGAGTAATTCGCGGTCAGACAGACAGACATCCGGTACTTATATATATAAATACTAGCTGGTTACCCGGGCTTTGCTCCGGAGAACATATGTAATAAGACACGCAAATAGTCTCTCTCTCTCTCTCTCTCTCTCTCTCTCTCTCTCTCTCTCTCTCTCTCTCTCTCTCTCTCTCTCTCTCTGTCTCACGACCGCAAGTGTAACAGGAGAAAGCTGTGAAAAATTAGAAATCAAACTAAATATGGTGCTCGGTATACTTGAAGAATGGATGAATGTGAATATGTTAAAAATAAATGCAGATAAGACCAAATATATGATAGTTAGAAGTATAAGGAAAGAAATAAAAACAGACATAATAGTAAAAAGTTTGGATGGAACTATAATTGAGCGTGTCGAGATAGCGAAACATCTGGGTGTAATGATCGATAGTAAACTCCGTTGGGAGAATCACTGTGATTATATGTTAAAGAAAATAGGGAAAAAAGTGAGTTTTCTGAATAGAATAGAAAATGATATATCGGCGTACACTAGATGTACTGTGTATAAGTCTATCATAGCGCCTCACTTTGAATATTGCGCAACGATGTTAATAGGCATGGGTGAGACGCAACTGAATCGACTGCAAGTGGCACAAAACCGTGCCATGAGAGTCATACTGCAATGTTCGCGATATACAAAAGTAGAATTGATGCTGCAAACCCTTAAGTTTATAAATGTAAGACAGAGGATAATGTACAATGTATGTATTTTTATTTTTAAGATAGTAAGAGGCATAATGCCAAAACATTTAAGTAATAGGATAGAAATAGTAGGAGATGTGAGTGGACGGCAAACGAGGCAAACTGAGAATATTAGAATTCAATATCGCAGGACGAGAAGCGCACAGAAAAGTATATTTTATGAAGGTTTAAACATGTATAACGCCCTGCCGATAAAAATTAAGCAATGCGAAAGAATTGAACCTTTCAAACGTAGGTTAAGAGAATATATTGTACCTCATGTAGAGGAATTAATTTAACGATATTTTATGTAAAAAATAGCCGAGAAGGCTAATAAAGCTCAATCAATCAATCAATCAATCAATCAATCAATCAATCTCTCTCTCTCTCTCTCTCTCTCTCTCTCTTTCTCTCTCTCTTTTTTTCTTTCTAAAATGCTGTAAATTGAAAAATATTACTTTTAATTAAACCGATTTTCAAAAAAATACCAGTTTCCAAAAAAATCGGTAACAAAAAAATATACAGTTTATAGCACTTCCCGGGAAATTTTACCCGTTTTATATACAATTCTTTAAAATTTGATTAATTATTTTCAGAAAAATTCGTCAAACTTTTGATACCGGTTTTCAAAAAAATCGGTAAAGAAAATTTATACACTTTATAGCACTTCCCGGAAAATTCAACCCCTACTTTATATACAATTTTTTGAGATTTGGTCATTTGGACCCGGTTTCCAAAAAGATCGGTAACAAAAAATAGTATACTTTATAGCACTCCCCGGGAAATTCTACCCCTACTTTATATACAATTTTTTGAGATTCAATCAATTATTTCCTGAAAAATTGGAAACAAAAAAACCGGTTTCCAGAAAGATCTGTAACAAAAATTGTACATATCATGGCGCTCCCCGTAAAATTCTACCCCTACTTCTTTAAGATTCGGTCAATTAATTCCCGAAAAATTGAAAAAATTTCCGTATCGGTTTCCAAAAAGATCGGTAACAAAAAATTATACACTTTATAGCACTCCTTGGAAAATTCTGCCCCAGTTTGATCTATAATTCTTTGAGATTCAGTGAATTCGTTTCCGAAAAATTAGAAAACTTAGAAAAACCAGTTTTCAGAAAATCGGCAACAAAAAACTATACACATAGTGGCACTCCCCGGGAAATTTTACCCCTATTTTATGTACCCTTGATAAAAATTCGGTCCACTAACGAATGAGTAGTTCGCGGACAGACAGACAAACCGTCGGGTTTTTGAGATTTGGTCATTCGGACCCGGTTTCCAAAAAAATTGGTAACAAAAAATAGTACACTTTATAGCACTCCCCGGGAAATTTTACCCCTACTTCATACACAATTCTTGAGATTCAATCAATTATTTCCCGAAAAATTGGAAACATAAAAAAAAACCGGTTTCCAGAAAGATCGGTAACAAAAACTATACACATCAAAGCGCTCCCCGTAAAATTCTACCCTTACTTTATATACAATTCTTTAAGATTCGGTCAATTAATTCCCGAAAAATTGAAAAAATTTCCGTACCGGTTTCCAAAAAGATCGGTAACGAAAAACTATACACATCATGGCACTCCCCGGAAAATTTTATCCCTGTTTCATATATTTTTGGTAAAAATTCGGTCCAATTAATTTCCAAAAAATTGGAAAAAATTCTAATACCGGCTTCCAAAAAGATCGGTAACGAAAAATTATACACTTTATAGCACTCGTCGGAAAATTCTACCCCCGTTTCATATACAATTCTTTGAAATTCCATCGATTATTTCCCAAAAAATTAAAGAAATTAAAAAAACCGGTTTTCAGAAAATCGGTAACGAAAAACTATACACCCTATAGCACTACCCGGGAAATTCTACTTCTATTTCATGTACCCTTGATAAAAATTCGGTCCACTAACGAATGAGTAGTTCGCGGACAGACGGACGGACGGACACACAAACAGTCGGGTTTTATATAATAGTATAGATAGATAAGCGTATAAAGCAATATGTAAAAAGCTTATCTTAAAAAAAACCGCCAAGCGTACGTGCTTTTTATTAAGGCAACGTATTTCTTTTGTATTTTTTACTACAAAAATAATAATATTAAAAATTTTGCGAATATGATAAATTAGTCTGATATGATAGAACATTTGATTTTCTTAATTACGTTTCTTATACTTGTTACATATACATCTGTTTTTTCTTTAAATGTTACATTGCTGTATTTGTTGGGTATATATTATTAAAAGTATTTGTTACTGTTACTCGTTATCCATTAATAAAAATAACTCGTTGTCGTTATTATTTTTATTTTGTAATAAAAACGTTACAGAGTTACTACTCAACCTTTAATGGAGGCAAATTAGGTTTTTATCTCGGAACCGGTTAAAACTACTCGGATTTGGACGTTTTTTTTTAAATGTAAGTAATTAAAAACACTACAATGTTTATGAGTTAAAAATTGACGCTAATTGTTTATTTAATAAATTTTTATTTAATAATTATTTAATAAATAAAAGAATTTGTTGCTCGGCTCTCTTTGATTTTAAAATATTATATGAACCGTGCCCTACCAGATATGCAACGTATGATTTTGTTGCTCGCTCCTAACTGCAAATAAACAAATTAGTTATCTCCGCGTTGACCGTTATCTACGACTTCGATGGCTAAAAACTAATTAACAGAATTTGTTGCTTGGGTCTTTTGTTATTTAAATATTCTATGGACCGTGCCCTATCAGAATATGCAACTTACGATTTTGTTGCTCGCCCCTAACTGCAAATAAACAAATTATTTATCTTTGCGTCGACCGTTACCTACGACTTCGATGGCTAAAAACTAACTAAAAAAATTTGTTGTTCGGCTTTCTTTGGTCTTAAAATATTCTATGAATCGTGCCCTACCAGAATATGCAACGTATGATTTTGTTGCTCGTTCCTAACTGCAAATAAACAAATTAGGTATGCATGTGTTGCAAAAATGTTTGTAGGAAACATTGAAGTCGTTTACGATGCGGGCATAACAAGTTCTTTTTGTCTTTTTTGAATCTTAATAATTTTATTTTTTTCTAAACTTCTTGCTTTCATGTTTGGAATATGATACAAACTTAAGAAGTACTTAACGTGTTACATGTAACGCTGCTGTAAAATAAAAATATTAACGGTAACAAATTACTTTTAATAACATATACTCAACAAACACAGCAATGTAATAAAAAAACAGATACGTAACAAAAGAAACATAATTAAGAAAATCAGATGTTACTAATTTATTATATTCACTTGGTGCAAACCTCCTAATTATTTCTGTAGCATTGTTTTTGTAGCAGAAAACAAATGGAATACAGAGCACATATTTGGCGCTTTTTTTACTTACGTAACCAACACCGTCCCGGTCACATTTCACATTAAGATATGACAATTTTCTTTGTTATTTTTATTTTGATTTATAATTAAATTGTAAATACATAAATAATGTAATAAATTGTAAATACATAAATGATATTTTTGTAGAAAAGTAGATAGTGTTAGTCCTGGTTACTAGTACTAAAGTTTTAAACAAGATTTTGTGTTCACCTTCTAGATTGTGTTTTACTAGTGCTAATTATGTTACAGTCAAAAAAACCTCTGTAACTCGAAGAAAACTTCTAGAAGTCGAAGAAAAAGAGAAGATTAACTCGACGTATTTTTCCAGCGTACCAATTACCTTTTTACCTCTACAACTCGAATTGTTTCGATGTATAGAGATTAATATTATAATAAATTATAATAAATTGACCTCTGTATTTCGAATTTCAATCAATAAAACCTCTATAACTCAAAGTAAAAAAATTTTGCATTAGTTTCTCTATATGCATCTCTATAAATAAATATGAATTTACTTCTTTAAAAGTTATTAAAGTTATTAAAATCTTTCTGTTACTCTGTTGTTTTTTACGGTAACTTTAAGTTATTTATGTAATTTCAAAATTTTTTTCTATAAGTCAAATTTTTTTCCACACCTCTATAACTCGAAATACTTGATAACTCGAATTATTTTCTATTCCCTTGAGGTTCGAGTTAGCGAGGTTTGATTGTACCTAAAAAAAAAAGAAAGTGGTAGTATTATACCTCGAAAAAACCTAAGTAACAAGTGGTAGATCTTTATATCTCGAAAAATCTCGAAAAAATCTAAGCAGTAGTATCTTTATTTCCGAAAAATTATAACCCAAGTGATACACGTCACAAAATTATGTTACCTTATCAAAAAGAAGAGTCGCGCTTCAAGTGATCTATTACAATTACAAAAAAGAAATGATATCTCTTTAAGTTAGAGCGCCAATTACAGAGAGAACATGTATATTGCCTCAAAAAATAATTGTTGCACTACATTGAAAAATCTTTACATTGTGTCAATTAGAAAAGAATGTATAATAACAATTTTATAAGATTAAAAAATTTTATTTAAATTTAACAAGGGAATACAAGATATTTAAATACAAAGTTATTTACATGTGTATTTTTTAATGGCCACAAAGAATTACAGAAGTAACAGTACAAAATAAAAATATTTTATTAAAATACATAAATTTTTCTTGTAAAAAAACTTGGCGCTGCTAGACCTTTTAAATAAATAAAAACAACAATAAATAAAAATAATTCAGAGAAGAATACAATGGGAGTAATATTAAATGATTATCAGCGTGGATGTGGGAGTGAGTGATATGGGTGTGCGTGACTACGCGGACGGCGGATAATGCGGCTTATAATTAAGTATAGAATAAGTTTATTTATTTATTTAAAATTTCGAGGTCTAGCAGCGCCAAGTTTTTTTACAAGAAAAATTTATGTATTTTAATAAAATATTTTTATTTTGTACTGTTACTTCTGTAATTCTTTGTGGCCATTAAAAAATACACATGTAAATAACTTTGTATTTAAATATCTTGTATTCCCTTGTTAAATTTAAATAAAATTTTTTAATCTTATAAAATTGTTATTATACATTCTTTTCTAATTGACACAATGTAAAGATTTTTCAATGTAGTGCAACAATTATTTTTTGAGGCAATATACATGTTCTCTCTGTAATTGGCGCTCTAACTTAAAGAGATATCATTTCTTTTTTGTAATTGTAATAGATCACTTGAAGCGCGACTCTTCTTTTTGATAAGGTAACATAATTTTGTGACGTGTATCACTTGGGTTATAATTTTTCGGAAATAAAGATACTACTGCTTAGATTTTTTCGAGATTTTTCGAGATATAAAGATCTACCACTTGTTACTTAGGTTTTTTCGAGGTATAATACTACCACTTTCTTTTTTTTTTTAGGTAACAACATATACACTACTATACGTGTACTTGGCGATTTTTTTTACCTTTTTAAAAAAGGTAATTTTGTGCGGATATCACGCCTTTTTGTAGTATATTACGCATTGTATAAACAGTATGTACAGGATAAAGCTATTTGGAGGTATAATACTACCACTTTGTTTTTTTCGAGGTAACAACATAACAGGGTAACAACATAATACATATACACTAATATGCGTGTACTTGGCGCTCATTTTACCTTTTTTTTAAAAAGGAAATTTTGTACGGATATCACGCCTTTTTGTAGTGTTACGCAACTTAATCTTATAAACAATATATCTTATAATTTCATAAACCGTATATAATACAAGGTATGAAGCTAAAAGTGTTACGGACTATTATTTTTAAAGAAAACAACAATTTAATATTTTGCTCAGTTTTTTAAAAATAATAATCTGTAACCCTTTTAGTTGTACACCTTGTATATATTTTTCAATTTCAACATAAAACATAATCGCAATAAAGCATGATTAATGTTAATAAGTCGTTAACTGTAAAATTCTTTATTTATTTTTATTTGCGTGTCTTACTGAATGTTGTTCGCAACTGTATATGTACCGATATCTTCAGGTATCGATATTTTTGATAATTATTTTTACGTCAGACATAATTTTAATTCATCCAATTTTTTTTATGTCTAAACATAATTTTTGTCCAATTTTTATTATGTCTAGACATAATTTTAATTCAGCGATTTTTATTATGTCACGACATAATTTTAATTCTGCCGCTAGGGAAATTTTAAGTCGATTTTTATGAATCAAGCTTGAATTCAATGTTTAGGTGTCCCAGGTTGCCGATGACGAGGTCCACATAGCGCGCTCTATAGTTTTCGGTGTCCAGGTGTATTAATACCTTGAATTTGATGGCCACGTGTTCTAAGTTGCCGATGACGAGGTCCACATAGTGCGCTTCGTAGTTTTCGGTGTCTACATGTATTAATACCTCGAATTCGATATCTACGTGTCCTACATTGGGTGCGTTCAGCCGATACTTTGCTAGCCTATCAATCGTGAGCAGTCGCTCGTTTTCGCTCGTTTCCTCTTTTTTGACTTACTGGATTAAAAAGAGAAGAAACGAGCAAAAACGAGCAACTGCTCACGATTGCTAGGCTAGCGGAGTATCGGCTGAACGCACCCATTCAGATTTAAAGTTATTAATACACCTAGACACCAAAAACTATGAAGCGCATTATGTGGACCTCGTCATCGGCAACCTGGGACACGTAGACATCGCATTCAACGTATTATTACACCTGGACACCGAAAACTACGAAGCGCACTGTGTGGACCTCGTCATCGGCAACCTGGGACACGTGGACATCGAATTCAACGTATTATTACACCTGGACACCGAAAACTACGAAGCGCACTGTGTGGACCTCGTCATCGGCAACCTGGGACACGTGGACATCGAATTCAAGGTATTAATACACGTAGACACCGAAAACTACGGAGCGCACTATGTGGACCTCGTCATCGGCAACCTGGGACACCTAGACATCGAATTCAACGTACGATTACACCTGGACACCGAAAACTACGAAGCGCACTGTGTGGACTTCGTCATCGGCAACCTGGGACACGTGGACATCGAATTCAACGTATTATTACACCTGGACACCGAAAACTACGAAGCGCACTGTGTGGACCTCGTCATCGGCAACCTGGGACACGTGGACATCGAATTCAAGGTATTAATACACGTAGACACCGAAAACTACGGAGCGCACTATGTGGACCTCGTCATCGGCAACCTGGGACACCTAGACATCGAATTCAACGTACGATTACACCTGGACACCGAAAACTATGAAGCGCACTATCTGGATCTTGTCATCGGCAACCTGGGACACGTGAACATTGAATTCAAGGTATTAATACACGTAGACACCGAAAACTACGGAGCGCACTATGTGGACCTTGTCATCGGCAACCTGGGTCACCTAGACATCGCATTTAACGTACGATTACACCTGGACACCGAAAACTATGAAGCGCATTATCTGGATCCCGTCATCGGCAACCTGGGACACGTGGACATCGAATTCAAGATATTAATACACGTAGACACCAAAAATTACGGAGCGCACTATGTGGACCTCGTCATCGGCAACCTGGGACACGTAGACATCGAATTCAACGTATTATTACACCTGGACACCGAAAACTATGAAGCGCATTATCTGGATCCCGTCATCGGCAACCTGGGACACGTGGACATCGAATTCAAGATATTAATACACGTAGACACCAAAAACTACGGAGCGCACTATGTGGACCTCGTCATCGGCAACCTGGGACACGTAGACATCGAATTCAACGTATTATTACACCTGGACACCGAAATCTATGAAGCGCATTTTCTGGATCCCGTCATCGGCAACCTGGGACACGTGGACATCGAATTCAAGATATTAATACACGTAGACACCAAAAACTACGGAGCGCACTATGTGGACCTCGTCATCGGCAACCTGGGACACGTAGACATCGAATTCAACGTATTATTACACCTGGACACCGAAAACTATAAAGCGCACTATCTGGACCTTGTCATCGGCAACCTGGGATACATAGACATCAAATTCAAGCTTGATTCATAAGAATCGACTTAAAAATTCCCTAGCGGCACTTTCTGCCAAGCATAGAGAACTTACTTTTCCGTTGACTCAATATTTATTATATATATACCTAATTTTTACTTAAATAGAAATCTTCCTCCTGACCGATAAGTTTATCGACCTAATTTTGAAATACGCGCGCGATATCGAAACTGGCGATACCTGCGCCGCCAGCGTCGAAAAAGTGAAAGGGACGTTTCTCTGATAATCATAATAATATTGAATAAGAGCGTTAGGAGGAGTATCTTAAAAATAAATTTTCACATTTGGACTTTGCGTCGCAATATCTCCGCTCGTAAGGCACGTAGCGGAATATTATGAGAGAAACCCCCCCCCCCCTAATTGGACCCCAAGCTATCGATCAAGCCTACTTAGAACTTGATCCGTTCACTCGTTATCGAGATCTCAACATTTCGGGTACTCGCAACCCGTCGCGTCGCGTAAAAGAGTCACGGTCGGTCTCGCTCCGCGTGTACTTGGCGCGAGACACTACCGTGTCTCTTGATATGTTTTAGTCTTAGTCTCACCACGTTTTGATGTTCTTTTATGTGTATGCTCATTATTATCCCGGTTTTTCCTGTATAGACTTTTTAAAAACTGATTGACTAACCAAAGTCCTCTCATCCTTTCTCCGCCCTATTCCCTGCTCTCTCATCCACTCCTCCCTCATTAAATATGAAAAAGACACCTGTCGAGAAGCAACTCAGTATCAGATTGCTTCTCGATGATGAAGTGAACTGAAATGTTCACGAAACACGTCGGAATCAAATTAAAAATTCACGCGGCTCCAACTTGGAAACCAAACTCAATGCACATAGTACATATCGCGAGAGCCTCAAATATCAGATGTTTTTCATCAAATTATTCATGTCAATTTATATTACTGCATATACATCTTCTTTTGATAAATGTTGTGATTTTTTATTTTCATGCATAAATTAATTAAAACAAAGTAAAAAAGGGTTTGAAACTTCTTCATTATCCAAATTACACTTTTGCACGCTTTACTATGCGCTTATTGCAATGTATGTACATATACATATTGTATACCTACATATTGTATGTACATATGTTTGAAATATATTAAAATATTATATAAAAACGCATTTATATATTACAAATAACACATAGTTAAACGCGCAGATAGAATAAACCGTCGGATACTTTTTTAATTTCGTGTACTCTTAATTAATTTAATAATGGACAAAATTTCACTTGATTGCGAGCAACGTCTCATAATGATATCGGAAGCGAAAATGTTTAGCGAAAGAGATCTAAGCGGCATCTAAGCATCGATCAGGATCAATAAATCATCAATAACAGTTTCTCATATTCCGACAATAATCGAATTCTCACGATAATAACCTGAAAATTAGATTCGTCATTTATACGATGGGTATATAATATCATATGAATATACTAGGATGATAATATGAAACAACGCAATAAAATCATTAAGATCTTTATTTTTTTTCTTAAAGTATTTTTATCAAAGTATAAAATAACAGTATTAAAATTAAATTTTATATTTATGTATTTCTTTATTAAAAAGTAACGACTTCCCTTTCCATAAGCGAGGATATACTTTAGACCACACACACACACACACACACACACACACACACACACACACACACACACACACACACACACACACACACACACACACACACACACACACACACACACACACACACACACACACACACACACACACCCACAAACACACACCCACACCCACACACCCACACACACCCACAACCCCACCCCACCCACACCCACACCCACACCCCACACCCACACCCACACACACACCCACCCCACCACACCCACAACCACACCCCACCCACACCCACACCCACACCCACACCCCACCCACACCCACCCCACACCCCACCCACACCCACACCACACCCACACCCACACCCACACCCACACCCACACCCACACCCATACCCACACCCACACCCCACACCACACACCCACACCCACACCCACACCCACCACCCACCCCCCCCCCACCCCCCCACCACCCCCCCCACCCACACCCCACACACACCCACACCCACACCCCCCACCCCCCACCCACACCCACACCCACCCACACCCACACACCCCCCCACCCACCCCCACACCCACACACACACCCACCCCCACAACCACCACCACACACCCACACCCACCCCACACCCACCCCACCCACCCCACCACCCCACACCCACACCCACCCCACACCCACACCCACACCCACACCCACACTCCCACACCCACACCCACACCCACACCCACACCCACACCCACACCCACACCCACACCCACACCCACACCCACACCCACACCCACACCCACACCCACGCACACCCACACCCTCACCCCACCCACACCCACACCCACCACCCACACCCACACCCACCACACCCACACCCACACCCCACACCCACACCCACACCCACACCCACTACCCACACCCACACCACTCCCGCCCACACCCACACCCACACCCACACCCACACCACACCCACACCCACACCCACACCCACAACCCACACCCACACCCACACCCACACCCACACCCACACCCACACCCACAACCCACACCCACACCCACACCCACACCAACACCCACACCCCCACCCACACCCACACCCACCCCCACCCACTCCCACACCCACACCCACACCCACACCCACACCCACACCCACACTCCACACCCACACCCACACCCCACACCCCACCCACACCCACACCACCCACACCCACACCCCACACCCACACCCACACCCCCACCCCCACACCCACACCCACACCCCACCCCCCCCCACACCACACACCCCAACACCCACACCACACCCCACACCCACACCCACACCCACACCCACCACCCACACCCCACACCCACACCCACACCACACACCCACACCACACCCACACCCCACACACACACTACACACACACACACACACACACATCACACACCCACACACCCACACACACACACACACACACCACACACACACACACACCACACACCCACAACACACACCACACACACACCACACACACACACACACACACACACAACACACACCACACACACACACACACACACACACACACACACACACACCACACACACACACACCACACACACCACAACACAACACACACACACACACCACACACACACACACACACACACACACACACACACACACACACACACACACCCACACACACCCACACACACACACACCCCCACACACACACACACACACACACACACACACACACACACACACACACACACACACACACACACACACACACACACACACACACACACACACACACACACACACACACACACACACACACACACACACACACACACACACACACACACACACACACACACACACACACACAAACAAAAACACACACACACACACCCACACACAAACACCCACACACACTCTCACACACACACACACACACACACACACACACACACACACACACACACACACACACACACACACACACACACACACACACACACACACACACACACACACACACACACACACACACACACACACACACACACACACACACACACACACACACACAGTACTGTATATATATAAATACATTAAATTTTAAATGTAAATAAAAACTTAATTTAAAAAAAATTATAAATAAATCAAGAACATATACAATAAGAAAAATACAACTTCGCTGTTTGTTTGTAGATTGGCAGATTATAAAAATTATTTCTCTTTAAAAATTTGGTGAAACTATATTTAACATATTCCATTCGTACATTAGAATCGCAGGTAGGGCTGCAGTGTGGTCTAGTGGTAGAGCGCATGACTCGTAATCTGAGGAACCAGGTTCAAGTTTACTAGAGGCATGGAATGTTTTTCCGATAGCTGCGCCTCTCCGTGCAAGATAGGCTCTTGTGCGTAGAAAACTTGGGCTCCGTCTTTCGGAAAGAGACGTTAAGCCGTTGGTACAAAGGGTTAAAGTGAGAGGAAAAGGATAGTATTGGTAGTAGATTGCGAACCCTACGGGGATATGCAATAAATTACGAATTTTACAGAAATTTTACATTAGAATCGCAGGTAATTATTTAGTTTAGGGGAGCAATCTCTTATGACCTTGACCTTGACATATATTGTAGAAATTATTCTTTTATTAAGTAACCTTCGAAAAATTTTAGCCGTCACTCGTTATTCATTAAAAAATTATTAACAAAGAAATTTGAGAAATATAACAGTTTGTGTCAGTGCTAAAAAAAGTATAATAATTTGTTAATATGTGTATAAATACAGTACACGTGTGGGCGGGAAAATGATGATGCTCATCCCACCCTGAAAAAAATTTAATTTAACCCAAACCTATTTCTAATTTAAAATTGAAATTGAAATTTAATTGACCCTTCCTCCGCCCACGCATATGTTATATGTTTCTATGTACATATATGTTATTCCTATGTAAATCATAAATTGTGGTGTAAGATGGGCCTCGCTTCGCGTGGAACCCATGTGGAATTGTACAATTATAGACCTCGTTCCGCCTTGTAAGCAGGGGGCGGTGTGAAGTGGACCTTTTGCTTAATTCGCATGAAAAATTGAAAACCCTTGTGAAATTATTATTATTCCATATTATAATTTCGAAAAATTTATCAATGCGGTCGAGTTATTGATATTTGCGTTTAAAAATAAATTCGGCCATGTAGTAAATTAAATGTTTTTCTCGGGTAACATATCGTGGAAGCCCAGCTCAAATCGTGATATAACACAATTAAATAACAAAAAATTAACGAAAATAAAGAATAACAATTAAAGTAATTTAAATCGACCATGACTGGCAATATATATAACGTCTTTTCGATGTGAACATTGAAAAACTGTGAGCCAACCTGCTTTGTCGGATTCACACAGCACTTTTTCGGATCAATCATCGAGACGTTATTAATTTCGACCATGGGTTTTGGTCAGTTGATGTAATTTCTAAATTAAATAGTTTTATTTTTATTATGAAAATAAAGAATACTGTGCGCAATCACCTCTAAACGATAATTGAACGCTTGATGCATGTAAATAAGAAAATTAAGAGTACTATTAATGTTTATATACTACGGTTCAATCTACACGGTGTCAAAGAAATCTATATTCTATTTAGTGACTTCTTTCATTAATAATTTTTAATTAAATAACGATGACTCAAAGCTTTTGAAGATTACTCAGAAAAATGACCTCTATAATATATGTCAAGGTCGAGGTCATAAAAGGTTGCTTTCCTAAACTAAATAATTATAAATTAATTGTTCAAAAATCGGATTTATTATAATTGTTATAATGTTTTACTCGAAGAATTTTTTTCAATTTCAATACTTTTTTTTCATAATATTTTATTGAAAAGAAAGAAAAAAGGAGTAGGTATTATATAACGTATTACCTATACATATGATTATATAATATATTATACATATTATTTATCTTTCTATCAAGTTACATAAATAATAGTGTATTTATTATTATCCTACTTATTTTGCTAGCGTATTATAATACGGTAGAAAAAAAATTGGGCTAAAATAAAAAGAAGTAATTTAAGGTAATTGTATCGCGACAGTATTAGTAAAAAATTATGGTCACACTGCAATACGATAATGTACGGAAAACTCTACTTATCTATGTAAAACTTTTGACTGAGGTTGTACTGTTTTTACTGTTTTCACTTTTCACTTACGTCAGTAATGTCAGTATACCATCGAGATTAATAAGGCTATTCTACAATTGCGTAAGCGTGGTCGTAAGTGGTTGTATGTGTGTTGTACGGCGTGGTTGTAGAGCGGTACTGCGGTTGTAAAGCGTGTTGTGGAAGATGGTTGAACTTCATCTTTCACGACTACGCCAGATGTGAACGTAAAAGCCAACCAATCAGAGTGCTGTTACGCGTCATCACGCCGCGCGCTGCCATAATTGTTTTTGTCGAAACAGTAAATACACGTGATCCCGAACCGAAGACCGCTATAAAGATCTCAAGAGTCAAGATATAACATTCTTTCTCGGCATCCGAAAGTATTCTTTTTTTCTATTGTAGTGTTTTTGGTACGTGTTCATCATGGAATACGAGGAAAGTGCTCAGTACGAGGAAGATGAAACTTTTTTAAACTTATTATTGTGTAGAGAATTGATTGGGCTGGTGAGAAGCAACGAATTATTATGGAAAAAACGATGCATTTCACACAAAGATCAACAAATGAAAAGTTTGTGTTGGACGAGTATCGGAAGTGCCTTGACCTCTGTACTTTCCGCTGCACTCTGATTGGTTGCTGTAATCAAGTTTACAACGTATCGTTACTTTATTGTAGACTGAACCGTTGTACAACATTCACGACTACTACTACTCCTACTCCTACAACCTTACGCTTACGCAATTGTAGAATAGCCTTTAACTCGCGACGCTCGCGTTAGTATGCTATCGAGGTTATTTTGAATAAATAGAAGAAATAGAAGCGAAAATATCTGTTGAACATTACAAAGGAAGATTAGTGAAAAAAAAAGTATTAAAGAAAAGACTTAAACCTTTAGCGGCAATGTCTGAACTACATATATATCTAATCTTCATATGCGCAGTGTTGCAAGATTTTTACAGGTTAGCTGTCGTATGCGTCCACCGCTATGAGAAATTGTGTACTTTGTGTAACAATTGCTTCAAAACTAAATAGATAAGGGTCTTGTACTTTTGTAAGAATATTTTTACAAGTCTCTTTTGTCATCTCTTTGTTTTTCATTAAAATCCTATGAGTAGTTTGATCGCTACAATTACAAACGCGATATAGGAAGCCGTTTTTGTCCTACGATACATGTAAAAAGTGCTAAGTTTGATTTCCATTATTTCAACTTTGGTATAGTCAAGCTTTTTCTACTTGCGCACGTGTGTGTAGAGCGTGTTTACATTAATATGCTGTTCAAATTTTAAAAAATTCCTATGAAAATGGGTTTTGTGACACAACTACCTTAAATCGACTGACTGGCAACATATATCAATGTTCACATCGAAAAGACGTTATATATTGCCAGTCAGTCAATTTAAATTACTTTAATTGTTATTCTATATACTGGCGAAAAAAATTCATTATTCTGTTTAAAATAAAAAGAATTAAAAAAAACTTTTTATTACGGAAAGTATTAAACCAAATGTTTTTATAATATATTTGTAGAAAGAAATATTAAGTAGCTAGCTACGAAGTTGTAAAGCAATAAGAATCTAATTGTCAAGAGTGAAGCAAGCAGATCACTTTTGCTATTGTAAGTTTCTTGTTTCAACGCGGTTTTAATAGTGTCGACGCGTATATCAAGACACCAAATGAAACTCAAGCTTCCCATATTACAAAGAATCTTCAACAGAGAAAAAGGTTTCGCGTCGGGATGAAAAGCAAGAGCAAGAGTTTAATAGCTCACCAAGTGATATGTTGCAACACGTGCGAAAAACACGCGCGCGCACACATATATACACATATATACACAGTTTTCAAACGCTTAAGGTTTTGTCCCAGGTATAGAGTTACGAGATTAAAATGATTGAACCGGATGTACGGTACGTTCAGTAAGAGGATTTACAGGTCATCTCGTTGAATAAACTCGAGAAACCTTTTCTGGCAAATACACGGCTTGGAACTCTTGGAAGAGTAAGAGCATGCTGTGTATCGTCTCCGCTATCGGAAATCCAACCTTGCATTTAGTTCCGTTCTTGTTGGTCCTCGTGATTTTATCGATGTTTTGAAGTACATTGAGAAAGACAATTTTTTATCTCCGCAAACAGCACATCACAAGACATTGGCAATTTACTCAAAGCAGCTAATTTCATAAACGAAGTTATCTAAATTCCAAACTTATCAAACGATTGTATCTATTTAAAATATTCTAATCCAACAAAAAATATATATATATATTATCTTAAAATGATATATTATTCTAAAAGTATGCAAATATTAGAAACTTGCACATTGCTTCTTCATCATTACAGATCGCTACCATTGCTCCTATTTTATTTTGCTCATAAAGCTCTTCTTATGCGGAAGCTTGTATTTTATTTGATACATAATTATTAGTAATTATTAGTTTGGCTTCCTCATATAAAAGCTGCTTTATGAATAAAATAAAATAGGAGCTATGGTAGCGATTTGTAATGATGAGGGGCAATGTGCAAGTTTCTAATTTGCACACTTTTTTTAATTTTAAATTTAACCTTCTTAAAAGTGTCAGCTTAGTAGCACAAGTGGTGTTTTACAATTGACGCAATGTCAAATCAATGTTGACTTTGGGAGTTCAGGCTACATGGTCCATATATATATGAACTTTGCATATGGACCTTTTGATCGCGTATAAAGCTGGATCTAATCAATCAAATCTTAAAGAATTATATATGAAATAGAGGTAGAAAAAACTGAGAAATATAATAGAATTAGAAATAACATATGGGTAATTGTATAGGTGGGGGGACCACCTTGGATGACCTTGATATTTTAGTATGTTGTCGAGGTCACCTTCCTGAGTGACCTTCAGAAAGTTTTAGCCCGCGCTCGTTATTCGTTAAAAAGTTATTAACAAAAATGTTTGAAAAATATAGCAGCACCTTGACAACATACTAAAATATCAAGGTCATCTATGGTGGCCCCCCCCCCTCATCTATACAATTACTATAACCTAATATCTCAAAATTAGCGGAAGTTAAAGCTGCCACAGACATTTTTCAAAAAATTTAAAATTAAAAAAAAAATAATCCCCTACCGATCTCTCATCGCCAATCAGCCTTTTTTTAATGATACTCTACATTTAAAAAAAATTAGCCCGATATCTCATTTACGGAAGTTAGAGCAACGACGGACATCAAATCCGCACACACACACACACACAAACACGCACACGCACACGCACACGCACACGCACACGCACACGCACACGCACACGCACACGCACACGCACACGCACACGCACACGCACACGCACACGCACACGCACACGCACACACACGCGCGAACGCACACGCACACACACACGCATACACACACACACACACACACACACGGACATTTTTTTAACGTTATTTTTCGACGTTTTAGAACACTTTGAATATATTGGCATCAAAAACTCAAAAAACAATTTTTTTTTTGTTCTTTCTACTCTTATTTCATGTATAATTTTTTTCAATTTGATTGATTAGACCCAACTTTATACGCTATCAAAGGTTTATATACAAAGTTTACAAAAACAAAGCTTCCTCTATGAGGAAGCAAAATATGATTTTTCGACGTTTTAGAACATTCTGAACACATTAGCAGAAAAAACTAAAAAAAAACATTTTTTTTTTCTTCGGTCTTTTCTATTCCTATTTCATATATGTATAATTCTTTAAGATTTAGTTGATTAGAACTAGCTTTATTCGCGATCACAGGTCCATATTGCGAGATTTACAAAAACAAAGCTTTCTTTATGAGGAAGCAAAACATTCTAAACTATTCTAACACACACTCTAAAATAAAAATTATTTGTAAAAGAGAATAATTTTATTGTAAATCTCAATGTAGATCCCAATTCATTTATGGCGATCAATAAAGAAAATTGCATTAGAAAATGTTATTCTAAGCTCACTTTGTTAACAAGCAAAATTTTTTTATAATTTTTACTTTGCTTGCTAAAAAATTAATTAAATTATAACTATACAAATTAAAAAAGAAACATTTGTGTAGATGGATTCATTATTCTGAATATATATAAATAGATGTGATACACAAAAAAGTATTATGAAACATTTAAAATGATAAGTTTATTATTATTATCTGTAAGAATATTTATAAATTAAACATTTTTTTATACAAAATAATATTAAACTCTTTATTTAATAATTATACTGTATTTTGGATGTCATTATTTGTATAATTTTGAAATCAAGAGACACGGCAGTGTCTCGCGCCAAGTACACGCGGAGCAAGACCGACCGTGACTCTTTTACGCGACGCGACGGGTTGCGAGTACTCGAGATGTTGAGATCTCGATAACGAGTGAACGGATCAAGTTCTAAGTATATAGGCTTGATCGATAGCTTGGGGTCCAATTAAGAGGGAGTTTTTCTTATAATATTCCGCTACGTCCCCTTCGAGCGGAGATATTGCGACGCAAAGTCCAAATGTGAAAATTTTATTTTAAGATACTTTCTACTAACGCTCTCATGCCATGCCATCATTTCATTGGCTGGAGTCGCGTCCTTTTCACTTTTTCGACACCAGGGCGGTGCTAATATCGCCAGTTCCGATATGTATGTACATTGTGTATACGTGTGTGTACTGCGCGAGTGCAGATAGTGCGTTTAGCGCGCTGTCACCTGTCACAGTCAGGTCATCAGTTATGATCAGTTAACCTATCTCGAGAGACACGGTAGTACGCACGGAGCGAGACCGACCGTGACTCTTTACGCGACGCGACGATTAATTCAAGGTAATTGTTTTATGTATATAATTATCCTATAATTATGCTATTCTATATATTACTGTTACTTATTTTACTGTTTACTACGTTTACGCGAGTGTTTACATACAGGTTAACCTATACTATATAATATTGACGGCAGGGATTGATGGCAGGGAGGCCAGGGAGCTGATACTGAGATCAAGGAGCCTGTTCACACGAGGCGTTTCTGCCGCGCGATTGCGGTCGCGCGTTAACGTTTGCACGAGCCGCACGCTGTTGCGAGGTAAGGTGCGACAACGCGCGTACGTGAAACGGCAGTAACACCGTAATCGTGCCGGCGATATACTGAATTTGAATTGCTTCGTGCTTATCTGGAGATTTCGTATCCCTGCCGGAAAAGAAGGTTCTCTACGCTTGGCAGAAAGTGACGATTGACAACGTTCGATCCCGACTTTGTTGATCGTAGAAGAGCTAGACTCGAGGTACGTTTCCGATTTGCAATTATAACAGTATCGTGCGATGAATGTTGTACCCAATTATAACCTCAAATGAAGTTGTGCACGTTGCTAGTAACGCTGTCTGCAAAAATTTGCGTGAAAGGTTATTAATGTAATATAAATATCTTTTGTTGTATATCAAGAACGTACATAAATAATAATATTAATTATTAGTTTGAAGCAGCATGGGCCCTGACAAACATAGCAAGCGGTACATTTCAACAAACGCGCATTGTGATAGATGCAGGAGCTGTCCCTACTTTCATTTCTTTACTTGTTTCTGAGTATGAAGATGTGCAGGAACAAGCTGTTTGGGCCTTGGGTAATATTGCGGGAGATAGTCCCGAATGCAGAGATCATGTCTTAGCCAACGGTATCCTCACGCCGCTTGTACAGTACGTTTCTTTACATTTACAGTTTTCATGTAAATTATCGTCTAATATTATTAAGAAAAGTTAAACATAAAATACGCTTAGATACGCGTCGCGTAACATTATTATTACTATTTTTTACAGACTGCTATCAAAGGCGACACGATTTTCCATGACCCGCAATGCGGTATGGGACATTATCAAATCTCTGTCGAGAAAAAAATCCAGCACCGGGTTTTCCAAAAGTTGCACCATGTTTACCAGTGTTAGCACATCTTCTCAATCATACTGACTTTGATGTACTCGCTGATGCTTGTTGGGCTTTTTCTTGAGCGATGGTCCAAATGATAAGATACAAGCTGTTATTGATGCTGGCGTTTGCAGACGTCTCATAGAACTTCTCATGTATGTTAAAATTTATATAAGATTTATTATGTAAGATTAATTTTATGTAAATGTGGATTATAACAATTGATGAAAATGTTTTTAGACATGAACAAAATAACGTTATAAGCACGGCTCTTCGTGCTGTAAGTAATATAGTTATAGGAGATGATGTGCAAACGCAAGTTGTATTAAATTGCTCGGCATTACCGTGTCTATTACATCTCTTAAGTTCGCCACAAGAAAGTGTTCGTAAAGACGCTTGCTGGACAGTCTCTAATATCACTGCCGGAAATCCCCAACAAATACAAGTACTATCTTTTGAGCATAATAGCATAACTTTATTTATATATATTATATTAATAACTTATATATATTAACGTCCTTTTTATATAATTTTGCAGGCGGTGATTGATGCTAATATCTTTCCGGTTTTAATCGAGATTTTGAGTAAAGTTGAATTAAAAACACGCAAAGAAGCTGCATGGGCAATTACAAATGCTACTAGTGGCGGAACGGCCGACCAAATTTGATACCTTGCAATGCAAGGATGTATTCCGCCACTCTGTGACTTGCTTACTGTTATGGATGTCAAGATCGTTCAGGTCGCTTTGAACGGAATAGAGAATATTTTACGTCTGGGAGAACAAGATGCAACCATGCAATATGCATAACGGTCTCCGTAATTTATGCAGTTCTTATTGAAGAATGTTATGGTAAAGTATCAACTAAATACAAGTTTTATATGAAAGATATGTCGATTAATAAATATTAACACGGTAGTAATCAATATCTCTTGTAATGTTTTACGCCTAGACAAAATAGAATTCTTGCAATCTCATCAAAATATGGATATTTATCAAAAGGCCTTCGATATTATTGAACGATTCTTTGGGTCTGAGGAAGAAGATACCAGACTTGTACCTTCAATCGATTCGCAAGGACAAGAATACCAGTTCACCGCTCCAAATTCTTTCCAACTACCAGTGCAAGGCTTTGAATTTTATAATCATCTATCTTTCTTGATATAATTGTTTAATTTAACATTAATGTTATTTGTTCTGCAGAAATTTACAATATTTTGAAAATCGGTACGTCAATAGTAAACATTTTACATATTCATTTATATGAGCTGAGTTTATTTATGTCAAAACTAATACACTACGCAGTGATCGAAATCTATTCTTCACCAAGAATTAAAAACAGTAAAAAAATCTTTATGCACTTTCAATTTTTTTTTCATTATTTAAGAGAACCATAACTCACTATATGATCTGAGATGATTTATGTTTTCGAACCTACGTCAAATTGTGACAATGTCTGCGTTAGAGTCTTGAAACAATTTGTGTAGGAACACAAACTCATATCTGCATATATTTAGTATGAGACGTTCAATTTTTAAAACATAAACGTCTTAGTGCTTAAGTAGAAGTGGAGACAACATCAGAACAATTTTTCGAGGCAGACTCATACCTCGTCCGACATGTGACTGACGCAGAATTACGAAAAAAAAACTTGCATTACCCTGCAAGATACTAACTAAATGACTGAAGTACGCAACTATGTAGCCAACACGGACAACATTACGCAACACGCGGTACTCACCTCCTTACTATACTAGATAGAAACATGACCAATTAAACTTTTTTACTGTAAATACGTATCTCGTAATTTTAAGGCTATTCTATACAGAGATCCATTAAGAAGCGAAGCAATAGTCATATCTGGCCGTCAACGCAATATTGCAACAGTTTGCAAGAATTGGTTGAAGTATTTGGTGTAATTTGTGATAGGCATGATTTGTACTGAGATACGTACAAAACGTGTTTTGGTTTTCTTATGTTTTTATATAATACAAAAATTTTATTAACACATAATATATAATGTAAATATATTGAATTTATATTATATTAATGTTAACAAAGCAAATATTACTATTTATTTGATGCATAGATAAATTTTATATATGTATATGTATAAACTTATTGGAAACTTTTTCTTATAGTATTTTATTGGTCAAAAAAGATTAAAAACATTGGTCTAAATGATCATAAATATATTTTTCCTAAAAATCTGTAATAAGACGTTAGAAAAAATTTATTAAAATAGAAATAAAGTATAAATAGGTATTGCGTATTAAAGCTTGACACAATTACCCTAAGTTTTTCATATTGTTGGGGACCACACGCTACACGAGCGTGTCGACAGAGTGTGCCACGTCCGCAGAGCAGTACGTGCGCGCCACGACAACCGCAGTCAGTCGGTCTCAGGCCCTTGTACGATACGTCTCGCTATAATAAATATACGTACTAGCATACATCCTTCGCTCATAGTCTATACTCATTTACACACTTTCTCGTCCTTATACGAGGCACAACAACTGGCGCTGCAGAGGCAAATCAGACCTGTGTAAAGGAAGAAAAACAGAACAAGAGCGAGAGGAAAGCAACGCAATGTCGACATCGGAAGAACTCAAGACCCTCACGGCGGCCATTAACTCTCTTCTCCAGTTTCAGCTACGAAACGAAACGGAGAGACAGAATCCGGCATCGAGGAATCCGACGACATCGCACTCCAATCTCTACAATCAGCTCAATGTTCGCATGGAAAAATATGCATACGGGCTTGGTAATGAAACGAAGCCGTTTGTTATGACGCTGCCCGGTCTACAATGGATGTCGGAAGTCGGAGTCGTAAGAAATTGACCAATCAATTGACCATTCATTATTTTTCGACCGCAAGGAGAATAATAGATTGTGATTGGTCAATTTCTTACAACTCCGACTTCCGACATTCATTGTAGACCGGGCCTAACGCGACCAATCAAAACATCTTATTTTATTACATTATTTGTAATGGGATGTTTAGATTGGTTAAGCCCCTTGCACAATGCCAGACAACAGGCAATAGGAACAGGAAATAACTAAAAAAATCGTTAATTACAACCTAAAAAGTTCGAATGCTATGATTGGTTGGCAACAGGCAATAGGCACAAAATTTCCAACGTGACTGAAACTCTGTGTCTATTGATTGTGTCACTGTTTATTCTGCATTTATACATGATTTCTGATTTCTATTCCCTGTTCCTATTGCCTGTTGCCTGGCATTGTGCAAAAGGCTTTAACGACAGATGACGCGACGCGTGGAAACTAAGCCTAACGTCAATAAGGGCTCATGCACAATGCTGACAGGTGGTCAATTAAGGAGCAATCGTTTTATGTTGGATATACTTGCAGAAGACTGTGAGAAATGTATTTTTCCAAGAAAATAAACAGTTCTCTGCTAAAATATCATACAAAATTAATTATACGAATGGAGCGATTAAAAATCCCAATAGAGCGAAGCGAGAAATAGTTAAGATGGAAGCACATAAAATTGTAGGAGCCATGAGCAGAAAGCAGAAGCCATACGCGCATGCGCTATGGTATCCGTAAAAGCTCTAACAGATACCATCGCGCATGCGCATAGTTATGGTAGCATGCGCATGCGCTGCCGAGCCATAGTTACAATAAGCGGCCGATACTGAAATGATTAATTTGTTATTTTTTCAATAAAAATGCAATAAATCATTAAAATTATGATGGAGCAATAAGGAGCAATGAAGGAGCAATCGTTCTATGCCCTATAAAGTTGCATATAGTTATTATAAATATGTTTTTCAATAAAAATTAGAAATTTTTCGTTTTTATTAAATATCTCAAAAAATAATAATTTTAAAAGGGGAGCAATCGTCGATTCTGAGGGAGCAATTAGGGAGCAATCGTTTGAGCTATAGTAAATTAAAAAATATGAACTTGCAGCGCCAACTTATTTTCGGTGGTTTTGGAGGAGCCAGCGTTTGTGGCGCCCTCGCTGTATGTCACCCACAAGAGCCGAACTAATTGGCCAATATGACCGAACTACGTCGGTAAATGTGCGCCGCTATTTATACATACTTAGCTATATAAATAAAAAAAATATATATATGTATATATGTATATGTACATGTGTAATATACATATATATATATATATATATATATATATATATGTCAGACGTATTTTTTGGGACACCCTATTTTTTTAATTGCAAACCATGTTAGATAATCCCCCGAACTTTGGATAAGTGTTCTTTTTTAAAATAAAGCAATATTTTGGGTGTTAAAACATTTTTTATACTCAACGTTTACTATGAGGACTCATGAATGTAACGTATTTTCCTAGGACATGTCCTCGAATTATACTTTAAACAGACTATTCGCAATTAAAGTTAGATGTCCCGAAATAATACGTTTAAAATAAAGCAATTAAGATATTTTTTATACTCAACGTTTACTACGAGGACTCATGAACGTAATGTATTTTCCTAGGACAGTCCTCGAATTATACTTTAAACAGGCTATTCGGCAATTAAAGTTAGATGTCCCGAAATAATACGTTTAAAATAAAGCAATATTTTGACTGTTAAGATATTTTTTATACTCAACGTTTACTACGAGGACTCATGAATGTATTGTATTTTTCTAGGACATGTCCTCGAATTATACTTTAAACAGACTATTCGGCAATTAAAAAGTTAGGTGTCCCGAAATAATACGTTCAAATTTTACGTAGTTTATTTATCGTAACCTTACTTCGAGGTCATCATATAAAAGATGTCCCGAAATAATACGTTTAAATTTTACGTAGTTTATATATCGTAAGCTTACTTCGAGGACATCATATAAAAGATGACCTCGAAGTAAGCTTACGATATATAAATTACGTAAAATTTGAACGTATTATTTCGGGACACCTAACTTTAATTGCCGAATAGTATATATGTTTAAAGTATAATTCGAGGATATGTCCTAGGAAAATACATTACATTCATGAGCTAACTTTAATTGCCGAATAGTTTTTATGAATAAAGTAACTTTTGAAGTTAAATTACTACATGTTTGTATGTGATATGTTACCTTATATTATGTGGCATATTACCTATATGGTTGGGTAATATGCCACTTTTTTATTTCTTTTTTAAACAATCAAAATATTTTATTAAAATCATATACAAATAACAGATAAAAGAAGGAAGAAGGAGACCAGTATGCAAAGATAGTTCAAGGAAAAAGAAAAATATGAAAAAAGTCAAATTTTTGTTAAGTGTGGCATATTCCCCTGAGTTACCCTATATTTCGGAAATTATGTCTAACTAGGTTTACATGTTTCTACGTATACTTTGAGGACGTTGAGAGTTTGAGGACATTTATAGAAAGATAATTCGATTTAAATAAATTTAGAAGCAAGTTAGATATATCATTTATTTTATTTAGGAACATTTATATTAAAATGTAATATGTTACATTACATGTAAAAATATATATCTTTTATAAACGATTATTTTTAGGAGTAAAAGTATTGTTATCTCATCGAAGTCGACATTTCCGTCATTCGAAATATAAATCGCTTGGAGCATTTTAAATCTAAAGACATTTAAAACAAAAATTTGGAAACTTCTTGTTTTTACTTTACTGTCTACGTATGGCTTTTTTCTTCAATAATATATTCTATTTAAATTTAAAAAAAAAAAAACTGAACATGCCAGATCAATAATTTTTTATAAAAAATAATAACATTACAATCGTAACGTGTTAACGCAAAAAATTAATAGATCGTATATAAAATAATTTGTATTTTGAAAGTAATTTTAACGAAATGTAAATTTATATAAATAATAATTTAAAAAAACGGATTTTTTGAACATGTAGAGGACTTTTTACGATTTTTGGCTCGTCTTAGATTATCTATAAATGTTACGACTTGCTGGGGTGTTCTTCGACCTAATATTCTCTTGTATTTAAGAATAACTTTTCTGCAGTCTGATAAAGATGGATTTTTTGGTAGTTCTTCTAGATTTCCAAAATAATTAGTTAGTGCCTGTATTTCGTCATTATTTCATTTAGTTTTCTTCATTTTTCCAAAATGCGAAGCTGAAATTTCAGATATTAGTAATTAGTACCAGTAACATTTACTATGTTTCCATAATAGAAATAATAAAATAATACTTAAAATAAAAATAATAAATCTTACTGTTGCGACATTTGGATTTTGTGGAATTACTTGTTGACAGAGAAGCAGAACTGCTTTCACCGTGAAATGTAGATGTATGATCCATAATAGTGTTAGTACGTTCAATCATTGCTGGAGTAACATCATCATTTTCCTCGTCGCTGCTATCACTGTTTTCGTGATTATCGCTATATTCTTTGTCATTCTCTTCATCATCATCACCAATGGCTGCCATCAACAATCGTGAAACATCAGTCATTTCAGCTACTGGTACAGGCACTCTATAGATATTTTTATGAATGTCCTTATGATGACCCATAAAATTAGCAAGACGGTCAACCTGACATTCTTCAATATTTAACATGGAAGTATATGTGGCGATGTGCTTTCTTAACGTAGTACCACGTAATGCACATGGAATGAGTGCACCGCATTCATTAGCAAAACGACGCATCAAAGGGCACGCTCTCAGATATTTTTTAGATAATCTCTTGGTATGAGGTAAACCGAATATATACTCATTATCAGAGCTTACCCCAGCGGATTTTCGAAATTTAAGAATAGTTTCAATACACTGAATTACGAATGGGTTAAGTAATACAGAAACAGTTCTACCCAATTTTCCTCGAAGTGTTAACCGAGCAAACTGCTTAGCAAATTCTTTTGTAGAATCGGATAATTGTTTATAAACTTCTTGGTCGACATTTTCATCTAATACTTCTTTATTCTGATAATTAATCAATGTCAATCGCTCAATTTCTCCAGCTCAACGACGATTAAAGATTTGAATAAAAATAAGCGTACACTGAGTTAAAAGAGTCCATGCATTTAAATTGAATCCATCGTCCAAAATCTCAAGGCAAGTATTACACTCTTTTTTTAAGTAATCATACAACAATTTGATATCTTGCTTAGAGGGGAGAACTATTTTTTTTCGGCGTTTCTGATTTGTTTGATCCTCAAGAGCTTTTTTGTTGATAAGCGTGGGAACTTCTTCTTCCCATAATAATATAAATTCTTCTACAGACTTTTTTCTCTCGTAGTCTTGATTTTTTATGCATTCAGTTCTGAGCTTATATGCAAATTTCTTTATCAGAGTCGTAAGATTTTGAGCGACAGCTGGTGTTTGAAACCACATAATATTTACATCCCAATTAGCTACTTTTCTTAAACTATTTATAGCTTTATCAAAATTTTGTGGTTTAAATGTATCTTTAAATTCATAGATTTCATTGTCAAGTGCCATTATTTTTAGTTTAAAGCGTCCCAATAAGCGGAGTTGTGCTCTAATCATGTCATGTTGATGAGTCAACGTGTATTTCTCACATAATTTATTGCCAAACTGTATGATGAGTTCGTCATATTTGATACATCTTGAAACATCATCATCTCTTAGAATTGAAAAGACATATCGACGCAATGTATTATTAGCACAAGGATGCATGTATCCACCTAGACGTCGACCAGAAGAAAGAATGTCATGAGCTCCTTTTTTACGAAATTTATTACACTTCGAGGAATGAAAACGAATTGTGTTTCGTGCAAAATACCCTCTACATGTTGCGCAGCACACATAATCTTCTACAGAATTCTTTGATTTTTCTTGACGCTGTCTCGGTACTATTAAAACACCAGAGTTTAATTCGGGTTTTGTGTTATGAAGAAAGTCTCCTCTTTTACGTAAGGTGTCGATAATTTTAATTCTCTCTTTATTTTTATTTGGTAAGTAAATGAATTTTTTTACTTCTTCTTCACTCTTATGTTTTAGCTGGAGGTGTCTTGCGAATTTTGTTTGCAAAGTGTTACAAAATGGACAGAAATGTTTCTTTGCCTTTCCTTTTTCAGAAGTAGTTGTCGGAACTATCAATTTACGAATATCAAGTGGACAGCCATCATCAAATGAAGAAGATTTTTCTTTTATTGAAGATTTTTCAATTACAGAAGACATTTCAGATGTAGCACTGTGAGTACTCTGTCTTGGATCATAACTTGGATCATTTTCATCATTATCATTATTTTGACTCATATCGTTTTCATTGTCCTTACTCGAATTGTCTTGTATAATGGTTTTAGAATTACAATTTTCTTCGTTAGAATTGACATCTTGACATTTTTCTTCAGTAGCTATATCGGGCCAGTTCGGTCCGAATAAATCCAATTCATCTGTAAATCCACTAGGGGAAGCACTACTTTCTGATATATTGTTACTCAAATCGGTCGATAAATTATGTGCAGAAATATTTGATATTTCTAAATTCGAAACATCTAGTGAGTTATTATTTATTGACGTAGAGAATCCCATTTTTTTAATTTCATGACTTTGGAAAGAATTAGATAACCGACTACTTCTTTTATTTGACGAGTGAGATAAAGAAGAATTTTCCTCATGAATCAGGCTCTCGTTTTGTTCTAGTTTTGTTTTAAGCTCAATTAAATTATCCTTAGCATCTGAAAAAATATTTTTAATTTTAGATTAATATTAAAATTACAAAAAAGTAAAAAAAACGTCGAATATTCTCAATGAAATAAATAAAAAAGATAAAAATTTTATCATATGTAACAAAAGAAAATTTTGAAATAATTAAATAGTTTTAACAATAAACAAATCAATGTATGTTATTGCTCAATAATAATATTAAACTAAGTTAAGAAAGAATAAAAGTTAAAAAACTAGTTAAAAAACTTCTTAATGTTCATTGCATTCAAAAATTTTCAAAAATTATTGTTATAATTATTCAAAATCGTATAATAACTTTTCTTACCAGAAGAATCTATTAAATCAGCATTGTACTTTCCACCTCCAGTATATTTGACAATACAATTCTTTCCCTGGACGAGTTTTACTCGTTTAGATGGTAAAATAGAATATTCACCATTATCAAATTGTACAAGAGAAAACATCCTTTAAAATCAATAAATTATGTGAGTGAGGAAAATTAGAAACAATGATTTAGACAAAAATATAAATTAAAGCAAGTAGGGCAAATTAGAAAAAGATTTAATTAATGATTTTACAAAGACAATGATGTTAGCAAAACATCTTGGAAAAAATATTCTAAAATCTAAATTTTGCAAAGAAATTTAAATTAGATTTTTAATCTTTACGTTATTATTATTATTATTATTATTATTATTATTATTATTATTAAATTATATTAAAAAACAGCAAAAAGTTAATTGCTCCAAATATTTAATTATATGAAGAAGATATATTGAAATTAAAGTAAATGAAAAAATATTTAAAAAGATACATCATTTATATATACATGGTGTCCTATTTTAATTGCCTATCTCGATTTTGCATTTGCATGACATCTTGCATTTTCATAAAAAATATTTCAGACAAAATTTGTTTGGTTCTGTAGAAATCATAAAAAACTACTGTTCATTTAACTTTTGAATGAAGGCGTTTAAGATCACTTTGACTTTTTAAAATAGGAACCTGGCGTATCTATATAGTTGACGTCGAGATGTTTTCGAAATATTAGTTACAAATCCTTTTTCGATTAGGACTTCTTCAATTATAACCATAGTAACCTTTGCGTGATCTTAATATCTTCATCTAACATCAAACAAATAGTTTTTTTATGACCCTCTCAGAACTAAATAAATTTTGTCTGAAACACGAACATGTCATTTATAAGATATTTGAGGAGTGCAAATAAAATGGGACACCCTATATATTATACATTAGATGTAAATAAATAACCATTTAAAAAATAAATATAATGTTCGAGTAAAACATTCTACTTCACCAAACCACTTAGATTTATTAAAAAACTTTACCAAGTAGTTTGTGTGTGTGTGTGATTTAAAAAATATTATTAAAAACAAAGGCAATCAATTTTATATACTTTTTGAAATACTGATGATTAATGTTATTACACAACTAATATACTTATTAAATATCAACATCGATAATATCTTACTGATAACTGACATTGAATGTCACTAATTTTTATATTATTGACTTCTTAAAAATAAAAAAATTACACTTATTATTTATTAATATTAACAGACTTATTTTCATTAGGCAATATTGTAGCAGTAATTTTTTTTTACTAACCTTATCGAATGGCAAGAATAAACTCTATCTGATCGAATCCGAATAGCTCGGATAAGTATGCCGCAGTAATATGATAATCGCAGCTCACTATGTGCACAAGCCGAAACAGCGTGTGTCGAAAGTTATTGTTTACGTTTCAGGTTATCGTTCCGCGTGTACTTGGCGCGAAACACTACCGTGTCTGTTGATTCAAATTCGTCGTCGTCCGTGAGAGCGTGTGTTTACATGTGACGCTTTTGATTGTTTTCATCGACATAAAGGCGGTCTAGAAAAGAATAGAGATGTGCAACCAATATCTATCTCTTTCTATTCAACACCGTAATATTGGTCGAAAAGAGACAGAAAAGGCCGGTATTCATAGTCGGTTCTTATATTTAAAACCATCTTAAGTACAATCTTAACATGTCATTAACCAATCACAGAGCCGTATCAGCATCATAAGATATTACTTAAGACGGTCTTGAAATAAGATCTGATTATGAATACCGGCCAAGAGATTGGCCGTACATGCATTCTACTCTCTAATTTTGAGGGCCATTTTGGTAAAATTAAATAATAAAAAAATCAAATACGGTAAAAAACGTTGAAATAAAATCAAACACGGTAAATAACGGTGAAATTAAGTCAAATACGGTAAAATACGGCGAAGTAAAATCAAATACGGTAAAATACAGTGAAATGAAATCTAATACGGTAAAATACGGCGAAATAAAATCAAATACGGTCAAATAAAATCAAATACGGTAAATATGGCGAAATAAAATGAAATACGGTAAAAAAACGTTGAAATAAAATCAAACACGGTAAAATAAGGTGAAGTAAAATCAAATACGGTAAAATACGGCGAAATAAAATCAAATATGATAAAATACAGTGGAATAAAATCAAATACGATAAAATACGGTCAAATAAAATCAAATACGGTAAATACAGCGGAATAATATCAAATACGGCAAAATAAAATCAAATACGGTAAATACGGCGGAATAATATCAAATACGGTAAATACGGCGGAAAAATATCAAATACGGTCAAATACGGTCAAATAAAATCAAATACGGTAAATACGGCAGAATAATATCAAATACGGTAAAATACGGCAGAATAATATCAAATACGGTCAAATACGGTCAAATAAAATCAAATACGGTCAAATACGGTCAAATAAAATCAAATATGGTAAATACGGCGGAATAGTATCAAATACGGTCAAATACGGTCAAATAAAATCAAATACGGTAAAATACGGTCAAATAAAATCAAATACGGCGAAATAAAATCTTGAATACGGTAAAAAACGTTGAAATAAAATCAAACACGGTAAAATACGGCAAAATAATATCAAATACGGTCAAATACGGCAGAATAATATCAAATACGGTCAAATACGGTCAAATAAAATCAAATACGGTAAATACGGCGGAATAATATCAAATACGGTCAAATAAAATCAAATACGGTAAAATACGGCGAAATAAAATCAAATACGGTAAATACGGCGGAATAATATCAAATACGGTCAATACGGTCAAATAAATCAAATACGGTAAATACGGCGAAATAAATCAAATACGGTAAAACGTTGAAAAAAATCAACACGGTAATACGGCGAAATAAATCAAATACGGTCAAGTACGGTCAAATAAAATCAAATACGGTAAATAAATTTCTCCCGTCTAATTTCATATAAATAATTTTAAATTTGGTAAAACGCAATAAATCAAATACGGCGAATTAAAATCTTAATACGTAAATTCAACGGAAAAAAATCCCTATAGGAGCAAAATTAAAAAAAACGCCAAGATATTCAATACGGTCAAATACGGTCAAATAAAATCAAATACGGTAAATACGGCGGAATAATATCAAATACGGTCAAATAAAATCAAATACGGTAAAATACGGCGAAATAAAATCAAATACGGTAAATACGGCGGAATAATATCAAATACGGTCAAATACGGTCAAATAAAATCAAATACGGTAAAATACGGCGAAATAAAATCAAATACGGTAAAAAACGTTGAAATAAAATCAAACACGGTAAAATACGGCGAAATAATATCAAATACGGTCAAATACGGTCAAATAAAATCAAATACGGTAAAATAAAATTTCTACCTCTATTTCATATATAATTTTTTTTAAATTTGGTTGACTAAACCCAACTTAAGCGCAATCTAAAGTTTATATACGAAATTCACGAAAACAAAGCTTCCTCTATGAGGAAGCAAAATGTAAAAAAAACGCCAAGTATGTTTCACACAAAATATCACGATAAAAGTATTACGCAGAATAATATAACCCAATTTAATCATATTATGTAAAATTTAATCATTATGTGCTTTTAACAGTAGAAATTTCACTCCGGCGTATGGGGTAGACATAGAAATTTGACCCGACACTTAACATGTTAATATACGTCGAAGCAAATGTAATGTAGATACATGAAAGTAAATAGATTTTTAGGTTACGAGATGAGTCAGCTGTTCTCACAAGAAGTAAAAATTCGGAAAAAAGGCTCGATTTTTACTTCTGCGTAGAGCGTTGCGAGAAGATCGCAACGAGAAAGAGTAAATTATGCAGCTGAGTAGTCAGAAAAATATTAAGCTCTCAATAAATCGAGGTTAATTTGGAACTTAGAGAATTTGACCGTCTGGTTTTTCAAAAATTGTATTTAAGATTTAAAGAATAAACTTTGATTTATAAGGATAAGTCTATTATTTTACGTTTATGCCTTATGCATATTGCAAATTATTTTTTCTGAAAAAGAACTATGCCTTTTTTGCACCAATTTATTTGTCTCATCATTTTGTGCAGATAAACAGTAAGATTATCGAAAACTAAATAAGTTACGAGATATTTTGTATTTTATATCAGAATATGTTAGAATAAGATATAAAATATCTCGTAAACCTTTCAACCTTTAGCTATTTTACTTTTATAACTTTTTATACAAAAATTAAAAGGAATCTATTTACATAAAATACAATTAAGATAGATTCATTAAAAAAATTAAGTTAATCTTGAAATAATTAAAAAAATGCTTACTTGAGGACAATTCGAGGCAAGATCACGATATTATGTCTCCCTCGAAACCATATAACTTTCATCTAAAACATCATTTTTTTCTAAAACCTTGTTCTTACCGAGATATTTATTTGATGCGAAGGTTTAAACAGGAAGCCCTGTATATATTTAAATGGAAAAAGTTTAAATCAGACTTAGGATCTATTGGACAGTAGGTTATCTATAAATTATATATAAAACGCATACAATGAGGTCACCTTAATATAAATATTTGAAGTATTTTTAAGATCAATCATTGTCTAAAATTTATTCATCCACAGAAATTTATTTACATTTATATTATCTAAAATTATTATATTATTTGTTAAAGACACAAGTTCTCGATCCAGCTTCTTAGATCAGAATATTGAACAGGTTATCTATAAATTATATACAAAACGTATACATTGAAGTCACCTTAATATAAGTATTTAAAGTATTTTTAAAATCAATATTTTCATTGTTTAAAACTTATTTATCCACAGAAATTTATTTACATTTATATTATTTAAAATTATTATATTACTTGTTAAAGACACGATATCTCAATCCAGCTTCTTGGATCAGAATATTCTTAGAACGGCCAGAGTAGCTCTATCTAATGAGTATTTTAATTTTTTTTTAAATATTAGTAACTGATAAAATTTATGCTGGGCTCAAACTATACGTATAACATGCGGGAGAGTGTATATAAGAGATTGTCCCCGAACCATACGTTTAATATATGGATAGTTTGAGGCCTGTCCTCAAAGTATACAAATGTCCCCAAAACATACATGCGCTTGAGATTTTGTCCCCATTAAATACACGCGACATATATATACTAGCTTTTCGGCCCGCGCTTCGCGCGGGCCTCAAAGCTATTCCCCCGCCAATCAGCTTTTCGGCCCGCGCTTTGCGCGGGCCTCAAAGCTAATCCCCCCGGAGGACATATGTAGTAAAACACGCAAATAATCTCTCTCTCTCTCTCTCTCTCTCTCTCTCTCTCTCTCTCTCTCTCTCCCCTTCTCTCTTTTTCTCTCTCTCTCTTTCTCTCTCTTTTTCCCTCTCTTCCTCTCCCTCCCTCTCTCTCTCCCTCTCCCCCTTTTTCTTTCCCTCCCTGTTTTTATATACAATTCTTTGAGATTTGGTCATTTGGAACCAGTTTCCAAAATAATTGGTAACAAAAAATAGTACACTTTATAGCACTTCCCGGGAAATTTATATATATATTTATATATATATAGATTTTTTTAATTTTTTTACCCTTATTTTTTTTCCTCAATATCCATTTTCTTTAGATTACTTTCCATTTCCATGTATTTCTTTTTCCATATATTTCTTTTTACATTTACTAACAACTGACATATACTGAGTGAAATTATCAACTTATCTATACAGAATGTGAGAAGCCGATTAACTTGAAACTTGGTAACATTTATGAGTATATGTTTGGCTCGAACTTCTGAACTCTAATTTCTGAGCCGAACATATACTCATAAATGTCACCAAGTTTCAAGGGTAAACCAAAGGATAATGTCGCTGCCCTAGATATAGAGGTCGATGTCGAATCTTAATAACGCGAAAATATACGACGATGCGCCGCGTAGTGTCTATGTCATTTGTCTGTGTTATGGTATGAAGTTGCTGCTTTCACATATTATATGTCAAAACTGATAAATCAGTCACTTCAATTCGTGACTGTCGCGAGCAATTAATTATTTAGTGAAAACTTATTTAGTGCCACCTTTGACGTTATTAAATTTTACAGTCAATACTACTTTCGGATACCGATTTCCAAAAAGATCGGTAACGAAAAATTATACAGTTTATAGCACTCCCGGGGAAATTTTACCCCTACTTCATATATAATTTTTTGCGATTCGGTCAATTAATTCCCGAAAAATTTGAAAAATTTCTGATACCGGCTTCCAAAAAAATCGGTAACAAAAAATTATACACTTTATAACATTTTCCGGAAAATTCTACCCCCGTTTCATATACAATTCTTTGAGATTTGGTCAATTATTTTTCGAAAATTAAAGAAATTAAAAAAACCGGTTTCCAGAAAATCGGTAACAAAAACTGTACACATTATGGCGCTCGCCGTAAAATTCTACCCCCTACTTCATATACAATTCTTTCAGATTCAGTCAATTATTTCCCAAAAAATTGAAAAAATTTCCGTACCGGCTTCCAAAAAGATCGGTAACAAAAAATTATACATTTTATAGCACTCCCCGGAAAATTGTACCCCTGTTTGATCTACAATTCTTTAAAATTCGGTGAATTATTTCCCGAAAAATTAGAAGAATTAGAAAAACTGGTTTCAAAAAAACCGGTAACAAAAAACTATACACATAGTGGCACTCCCCGGAAAATTCTACCTCCATTTCATATACTTTTGGTAACAATTCGGTTCAGGGGTTTGGGCTGGGCGTTGATGAGTGAGTGAGTCAGTCAGGACATCTTCCTTTATATATATAGATGCATGCCCCGCCGGACTTCGCCCCGAAGAACATCTGTATTAAGACACGCAAATAGTCTCTCTTTTTTTATCTCTTTTTCTCTCTCTTTCTCTCTCTTTCTCTCTCTCTCCAACTCCCTTTCTCTCTCTCTCTCTCTCTCTCTCTCTCTCTCTCTCTCTCTCTCTCTCTCTCTCTCTCTCTCTCTCTCTCTCTTTCTCTCCCGATTCCCAAAAAAATCGGTAACGAAAAACTATACAGTTTATAGGCAGTTTCTCTCTCTGGTTTCTCTCTCTCTTGCTCTCTCTTTCTCTAAAAAAATTAAAAAAATTAGTTTCTAAAAGGTTGTTAACAAAAAACTATACACTTTATGGCACTCCCCGGGAAATTCTACCCCTGTTTCATATATAATTCTTTTAAATTTAGTCAATTATTTCCCGAAAAATTAGAAGAATTAGAAAAATCGGTTTCCAGAAAATCGGTAGCAAAAAAATGGCCACGACATTTTCATCCCCGGGAAATTCTACCCCTGTTTCATATACTTTTGGTAAAAATTCGGTCCACTAACGAATGAGTAGTTCGCGTACATACAGACAGACAGACAGACAGACAGACAGACGGACGGTACTTATATATTAGAAAAATTAGAAGAATTAGAAAAATCGGTTTCCAGAAAATCGGTAGCAAAAAAATGGCCACGACATTTTCATCCCCGGGAAATTCTACCCCTGTTTCATATACTTTTGGTAAAAATTCGGTCCACTAACGAATGAGTAGTTCGCGTACATACAGACAGACAGACAGACAGACAGACAGACGGACGGTACTTATATATATAGATATATATATATATATATATGTGTGTGTGTGTGTGTGTGTGTGTGTGTGTGTGTGTGTGTGTGTGTGTGTGTGTGTGTGTGCGTGTGTGTGTGTGCGTGTGCGTGTGCGTGTGCGTGTGCGTGTGCGTGTGCGTGTGCGTGTGCGCGTGTGTGTGTGTGTGTGTGTGTGTATCAGAGCCAGAATTTATAGCATATTCGATTTGCTGACTCGACCCGACTCCGAGTCGAAAAAGTACGATCAAAAGTACGATTTTTGCGGACATCGTGTTTCAAATCGAGAATCGGCACGAAATGTGCAACTAAATCCCGGCTCTGTTAAATTAAAGATAATAACGCAATTACAATTAATGTACAATAATAATTAATATAAAATTTGTATCTATATATTTAACATAATATAATATTAATATAATAACATTAACAATGAGACCGCCTAAAGACGCTAAGTACCTGACAAAATGAAGAATTTATTTAATGAATCGAATCAAAGTTGAAAAATAATTAGAAATTAAATTTAAAGAAACATTAATCTAAAAAAATATATTCTTTATGTATGTGTATGCATGTATGTTCACGAAGTAAGTTATAGTACCATATTTTCAATTATTCTTATAATATTTCTGCATTGTTATTCTAATATTTCAACGAAATATTGCAATTGTTTTTGCAAACATTGCATTGCAACTTGTAACGTTCCTGCAATGGCTAGGTTTACACCCTGAATTTAGGCCGCAGCTTATCCAGTAAAACAGGTACGTCGCATCTGCGTCGAATCTACGTAATACGTGGATGGAGATTCATCCGCGAGTTATCCACGTAGATTCAACGTTTCTTTTTTATCGTCAAAATTGAATAACCTTATTCGCGTGGATTCAACGTTTTTTTTCCATCGTCAAAATCAAATTACCTTATCCGCGTGGATTCAACGTTTTTTTTCTATCGCTAAAATCGAAGTACCTTATCCGCGTAGATTCAACGTTTCTTCTCCATCGCCAAAATCGAAGTACCTTATCCGCGTAGATTCAACGTTTCTCTTCCATCGCCAAAATCGAAGTACCTTATCCGCGTGGATTCAACGTTTCTTTTCCATCGATAAAATCAAAGTATCTTATCCGCGTAATATCAATGTAGATTTTGCGTAGATATTTCCACTGTTTTACTGACATATAATTTATCAATCTCAGGAGACATTGATGTTGTCAATCGCAATTAATATAGCTAAATGGAACGTTTTAATGAATAATTTATAATTAATCAAGCTGATCCATCAACTATATGTTTTGCAACTATATGGTTAAAGGTTAAAGGATATTTATCTAATGAGGCCCTTGTAAGGATTTGATAAGAATGTTTTAACTTTATAAATATACTTTTTTCATAAATATATTTACGAACACAAAATTTCATAATGAGCCGGCACTGGTTTCGGATATTCACCCGACATTAAGAAATAATATCATATATCCAATTAAAAATTTTATTACTTTTTTTAAACTAAATTTGTTTCTTAAGATGATTTTTGAAAAATTATATATTTGCGCTGGTTACGACATATGTAGACTATATATAACACTTACATTTAATTAAGAAGTAGTCTACCACGTAAGGCAGTTAGCTCACGATCCAGAGGTCCCGAGTTCGAATCCCACCAAGGTAAGTGTGTTTTTCTGAGTTTTTCAAATACGAGAAAATATTTATAATTTGTGACGAATATCACTAGCCCGCAGAGTTCGAGGTAGTGATGAAGGAGTTTAACTAAACTATAATGTCGAACTTGATTTACGTATAAGAAAAGAGAGCTTTATTACTCAAAGGAAAAATACACACATGTGACTTGAGCAAAGTGAAGTTAAGAGGGAGTGAATGCGAAAAAAGGTAGGTGGCTATCGGCAAAACAAAATATATGTATATATACAGCCACCTAGCGTTGACGAGTGTCTAAGAAGAAAGCTGTTGATAAAACAGGCGGCGCCTGCTGAGCTTTCGTAACACTCCCATTACATGAGTCAATCGCGAACCCATCCAGCTCCACTAATCATCCCGATGCCTTCTCGTAATCGGTTGAACACATCCTTCCTTAGGCCCTTAGTCAGTATATCCGCTAACTGCTCCTCCGACCTCACATAGTCAACTGCAACTGTCCCTTCTTCTACTTTGTCACGGATGAAATGAAAACGCACGTCTATATGTTTCGTGCGTTTGTGGTATTCAGGGTTCTGGACTAGCTTTATTGCACCCTGATTGTCGATTTTCAACTCGACACAGCCGATACGATCTCCCATTGATTCCAGGAGCTTCTTTAACCAAATTGCCTCTTTGGCTCCTTCTGCTGCTGCAACGTACTCTGCTTCTGTCGTGCTCAATGCCACGATTCGTTGTCGCTGTGACATCCACGATATAGCAGCTCCTGCCTTGATGAATATGTATCCACTCGTTGACCTTCGAGTGTCCACACAACCAGCATAATCTGAGTCTGTATATCCTTGTAGGCCGTCGCTACCTGCCTTGTACAGTAGGCCAAAGTTCAGGGTTCCCTTGACATAACGTAAAATTTTCTTCACGGCCATCCAATGTTCCTTGCCGGGCTTGTCTAGGAAACGGCTCACATTGGCCACCGCGTAAGCTATGTCGGGCCGACTCACCACCGCTGCAAACATTAGTGAGCCCACCGCTTGTCGGTACGGCACCGCCGACATTTCTTTTTGTTCTTCCTTGTTTTCTGGACTCATCTTCCTGCTCAGTCCTGAGCAGGCCTCAGCTGGCACCGAACTTTCCTTGCAGTCCATCATACCAAACTTCTCAATGACCTTCTTTAAATACCCACGTTGACAGATAAAGATTTCCTTCGTCTCTCGCTTCCTGAAGATTTCCAGACCAACATAGTAATTTGCCTCTCCGACCGTTACCTTAAAGTCCTTTTTCAGATTCTCTAAGACGGTCTCGATTGCCCTTTTTGACCTGGCAACCAGAAGCCCATCGTCGACGTACAACACTAGCAGAACTTCTTCTCCGTTGACTTCCCCTCGGTAAATGCACGGATCCGCCGAATTTGCCACGAAGTTATACTTGTCCAGGAACTCTTTGAATTTTTTATTCCATTGTCGGGGCGACTGTTTTAAGCCGTACAAAGATTTCAGCAGCCGGCAGTACTCGTCCTGACCTGCATTGTATCCTTCCGGCAGTTCCATATAGAGTTCTTCGTTTAGTTCACCGTATAGGAACGCTGTTGTTACGTCGAACTGTCCGAGTTCATAATCCTTGGAAGCGGCGACGGCCAGTAGTACCCGAATCGATTCGTATCGCGCAACCGGCGCAAATGTCTCGCGGTAGTCGATTCCTTTTCGTTGCAGAAAGCCTTTAGCGACTAATCTGGCCTTATATTTGACCAGATCGCCATCCTTATCGCGCTTGACTTTGAACACCCACTTAGCCTTGATTGCCTTCCGACCTGGTGGCAGTTTGCATACTTTCCAAGTGTTGTTCTCGGCCAGAGCGTCCAATTCTTTCTTCACGGCCGTCTGCCATTCCTTGGCAGCATTTCCCGACATTGCTTCCTCATATGTTGCCGGCTCTTCTAGTTCACAGAGCATTGCCATGTGCTCTTCAGCCTCCACAAGTTGGACCTGATACCTTTCCGGCGGCCGCAGCGCTGACCGGTCACGCAGATTTGGCCCTTGTGCAGTCTGCTGCGGTTGAATCTCTTCTTCTGAAGGAACGACATCTTCCTCGATGATCAAAGGCCATCCGTGCCTCTCGCCACCACCGATTGCCGTTGATTCAGTCTCGTTAAATTTCACGTTCCTTGAGACGGTGATCTTCCTTGATGTAGGGTTGTATAGCTTGTAGTTGGGCCCCTCACCTTCGTAGCCAACGAACACCCGTTTTGCTGCCTTCGCCTCCCATTTGTTCCGGTGTTGAGCAGGAACTTGCTCATACGCATCACACTCAAATGTCCGGAGGTGATCAATCCTTGGCTGACTTCCTGTCCACTTCTCGAATGGTGTAGTATCTTCTCCTTCCGACGGTGTCCTATTCAGTGTGTAAACGGCGCAGTCTACGGCGCACGACCACAGCCGCTTCGGAAGTCCGAGGGCATGCAATCCAGCCCTTGCTGCCTCAACAATCGTTCGGTTGTCGCGCTCGCTTCTTCCGTTTTGCTCTGGAGAATGTCGGCCAGTAAGCTGAGCCTCGATCCCGCTCTCCCGCATGTACACTGCAAACTGTTCATTGACGTACTCGGTCCCTCTATCAGAGCGCAGGTACTTCACCGGTCTGCCGAATTTTGCCTTCACAATGGCTGCAACCTGCTTAAACTTTTGCAACACTTCATTTTTCTGATACATGAAGTATACGAACCTGTACCCGGTTGCATCGTCTTTGAACAGGACGTACCACCTCGCTCCGCCAACGGACTTCTCGTGTGGGCCACTTACATCCGAATGAATGAGCTCGCCGGGCAAGTAACTGCGTCTATCTTCCAACCTATTGAACGTCGCTCTTGTCAATTTACCATACATGCATGCCTCACAGAATAACTTTGATTTAGCCGGTATCTTCAGGTTGAGCAGACCAACTTCCACCATCTTACGCATCTTCGTGAGTGAGGCATGGCTTAACCTCTGATGGGCCAACATTAGCTCCGAGCTTGCCTTTTCACCATTCGCGGGTGTCTCGCAAGCGTATGCCGTGTACTCGGGTTTCACCACTTGCGCGTTGAGCTGATACAAGCTGCCCTTCCTCCGGAAAGCTTCACCGATGACCCTGCCGTTGCTCCCCAGAGTCATTCGATTTCCCTTCGAGAAAGTTTTGCAGCCTCGGTCGGCTGCAGCTCCGCTACTAAATAACGATTTGGGCATCTCTGGTACCCACAATACGTCAGAAAGTAGTTTCTTCGTCCGTTTACCCTTGTACAGCAGCTCCAGCCGTACATTGCCGCATCCCTTGGCCACCGCAAAGCTCCCATTGGCCACCTTGATTTTAGCACTATATAGTTCCATCGTCTCAAACCAGTCCTGACGAGGTGTCATGTGATGTGTCGCTCCGCAGTCGATGATCCAGCTGTCTCCGGCACTTGACACCATTGCCTCCGCACCGATTTCCGCCGACCAAGCAGACGCGTCCGTCTCATCCTTTGTTTGACCGTTTGCCTTCTTTTGAGCTTGTCCTTTACCTTTCTTGACTTTCGGACAGTCACGCTTGAAATGTTCTGTACTTCCGCAACCGAAGCACTTCCCCCGGCTTTCACCCGCTGGTCGACCACGACTGCCTTCCTTCTTCTTGCCCGATCGCGCCTTGCTCGCCGAAAACGCCTCCGTCTTCTCGCGTTGTACGTGAGTCATCTCCTCCTCGCTTAGCCTCGCTGTTAAATTCACAAGTGTCCTGTCCGCTTCTTTCTGCATCTTCCATGCCGACACGAACGCACTGTACCGCCCAGGCAGCGTCGAGATGATCCTACTGACGATCGCAGCTTCACTCTGTTTCTCCTTCACAGCTTGCAACTTCGCCGCAATATTCTTTACCTTATTAGCCACATGTTGCGCCATGCTGTCTTCCTCCTGGTACGAGTACGTGAAAAACTCGTGGAGCAGCCCTGATTTGCACGCATTTGACGCCTGCTCGCCCCAGTAAAACAGGAACGTGGAATCCACGTTTCTTTCATGTGGACCAGCGACGTAGAATTCACGTAGACAATCGAGTGGATCATCCGCTTAAAAACGGTAGTCGGATCCACGTGGATGAGATCATCGATTCGACGTGGAATTTACGTGAAAGTTTCACGTCCCTTACAGAAAAAAGTACTAAAAATACACAGTAATAAATTACTGGATTACTGGTGCTTATTATTGTTAGTATTGAATTACTCACTCAAAAAAAACCTCTTAATATTAGAGGACACTGATTTCCGATATTTACCCGGCATAAAAAAAATTATTTTTATTGAAATTTTATTACTAATTTATAACTAAATTTGAATTTGTTTCTTAAGATGCAGTCTATGATTGTTACGAAAGCTCAGCAGGCGCCGCCTGTTTTATCAACAGCTTTCTTCTTAGACACTCGTCAACGCTAGGTGGCTGTATATATACATATATTTTGTTTTGCCGATAGCCACCTACCTTTTTTCGCATTCACTCCCTCTTAACTTCACTTTGCTCAAGTCACAACATGTGTGTATTTTTCCTTTGAGTAATAAAGCTCTCTTTTCTTATACGTAAATCAAGTTCGACATTATAGTTTAGTTAAACTCCTTCATCACTACCTCGAACTCTGCGGGCTAGTGATATTCGTCATAGGTTATGGGCCCAGCACGCTTCCACTGCGCGAGAAAATAGATTGCTATCTAGCCCGGCGTGACGAGGTTATGTTCGCGTGAAGGGTGCGTGTAAGCGTAAGCGTGTGCACGAGGCGTGTTGGAGTGAATCTTTGTCAGTCGTCCGAAAAAGTCAGCGAGTGAAAAGCCGACATGGATACCGATCGAAGCCCGATCTCGAAATTCGACGGTGGCAACTGGCAACGGTGGAAATTTCAGGTCACCGCGGTGCTAAAAGCCAAGGATGTTTTCGAGCACGTCGAACAGGACATCAGAGAGCCGGAAATACGCACGAAGGAGTGGATCGAATGGTCGGTGAAGAGAAACAAAGCCATGGCCATTCTCTCAAGTACAATCGCCGATGATCAGCTGGATCATGTAATCACCTGCACAAAACCATCGGAAGTATGGGCGACGTTGCACTCGATCAACGCCTCTTATAAAACATAAAACTGTCGAAAACTCCATTTAAAACTGCGGAAAATCATTAGCACGACACATTTTCACTAAGGGTAGTGATGGACGTAAACTGTTAAAAATTATTTTAAAAATACGTAATTACCGGAACTCCTCTGAAATTAATTCTAAAGCATAGAATTCTTGTAGAATTGTCGAAAAGAACCGTTAGAATTGCAGAACATCATCAGCACGACACAGTCTCACTAAATGTCGTGTTGGGCACGAATAAAAAATTACTTGAAAATTGTTAATTGATAGAATATCTGATTAAAATTGCGAAAAATTATCAGGACGGTACATTTTCACTAAATGTCATTCTAGGCGCGAATATCAAAAAGTGTTTCAAAATTATTAATTGGTGAAATATTCATCCGAAATTGTATATATGCACGTGGAGAACTCGAATAGAACTATCGAGAACTCTTGTCAAAAATTATAATTTTCAACGCGTTTTGGTACTTTAGAGAGAAGGGTGTTATTGTGCTAAATTCGCGAAATTTTATAATTTCAATTTTTTAATATAAGGAATACGAAATTCTTTTTAATGTTTATCATCAGAAACTGTAAAACTGTGGAAAGTGCTATTAGAACTCTTAGTATTTTTTTAAAATTTGTAGAATGTTGTGCAAACTTTATAGACGCACATCGGAGTCTTTTGTCACAAATGCATTATTTCCATACCATTTTAAAGCAAAATATTGCAATTTATTCTTCTCCTTTTAATGTAATCACTTCTTCGATTTTGAAATAATTTTGATATTAAGAACGATCACACACACTTTGAATGTATATCTATTTTTACCACATCCATTAATTTTACGGTATTTAATTGAAACAATATTTTATTTTCAATTCTTTCTAATTTCTTTAATATTTAAATAATACCAAATATATTTTTCAGTTACAAAAATTTTTATAGATTATTTTTATAGGTTTAGTTACGAAGATATATTGAATTTTTTAATAGAGACACTTTTTATAATTATTCAATTCAATATCACACAGAAAATAAACAGCTATAGATATATTTTGCAATAACAATATTTTCTGATTACTATTATTGTATATTTTAAAAACTGTTATCTATGTTTTAAAATAAAATTTCAATTAGGCATTAGATAAACAAATTAATTTGTACTAAAAAAAGAAATATACCTGTCACTAAAACAACAGATGTTTATCGCATAAGTTTTAGATAACGGACTGACAATTAATAAAATGCGGTTTTCCTGAATTGTTATCGAATTACTGGACCACACTATGCTATCAGGTTAACTCACTTGAAAAATTGATAGATTGGAGTCGTTAATATGACTAAAACGAGAACCATGAATAACAATAAACGTAAACAAGACAAAAATTATTTTTATCCAGAACGCAGGATGGACTTTTTCAAAGAAATACTTTCAAAGAAATACAAAGAAATACCGGAAATCTTGGTGTACGAGAATTTCATATTGTTGTATATTTTTTTATAAATAAATTAAAATAAAGTGAAATTATTTCACGGATTTTAGTGGATTTAAGTATTTTATGAAATTAGAGTGGTTAGAAAATAAATTGGTATTAATCATTTTTTATCTTAATAAAAGTTAACATAAACAATAAAAACATTTTAATAATTTTCGTAATTTAAACAAAAAATTAAAAACAATTATTAGAAATTTGTAATTATTTTGACGGCCGGAGTCGGTTTTTTTTTAGTGTTAAAACTTACATATTTGAGAATTTAGCGATACGATCTATATCTCGGTTCATAGAACACGGAGAGGAAAACTAAAAACACATTATTGTTATAATTTAAATCACAGTTATCGATTAAGACTAGTTTTAACTCAATCGGTTCGGTCGTTATGGAGCCATAAAAATATGAAATATTAATATATTTCCACTTATATCTCGACGGCTCGTGTAAATATAGGGTATTTCGTTGCCGTTCTACGCGAACTTCATTGCGTGTGAGCTTAGCGCGAGACGCTACCATGTCTCTTGCTTGTTCAAGTAAAAATTATAAAAAATTACATAGAAATTTATTGCTTTTAAAACATATTAGGTATTTGTTATTTACGAATAATGTGTGTGTATACGAGTTATAAAAATTTCTTTTTTATGTACATACTAAAACTTTTTTAATAATTGTAAAGTGTTATTAATATCTAGATTTAATGTACATTGTATTCATTTTTAATATTGTAAAAATAAAATTAAAACGTTAATAAAATTCATTTTATCAAAAAAAATAAAAAATTAAGAAAAAATGTGCAAGTAGAAATTTGCACATTGCTTCCTCATAGTTTTCAAGTGTGCAAGTAGAAACCTGCACATTGCTTCTTTATAATTTTTAAGTGTGCAAGTAGAAACCTTCGCTCACGAAGCTCCTCTATGAGGAAGCTTTTATTTTATTCGATGTATTATTATTAGTATTTATTTGTTTTGGCTTCCTTATAGAGGAAGCTTTGTGAGAGAAGGTTTCTACTTGCAACTTAAAAACTATGAGGAAGCAATGTGCAAGTTTCTACTTGCACACTTAAAAACTATGAGGAAGCAATGTGCAAGTTTCTACAGAAATCGGTAATCTCTTCACCAATCCTCGCCAAATTAAATAACAATCTTTCTATAAAATGATACTTTATCCATCAAATAACTTAGGGTAAATCGAGGCGAATCGGATCAATATAAGTTTTAAGACAGTTTTTGTTAGTGTTTTATTTCAAACGAGCTATTTTATTGTGCTAATTAGTAATTCGATTCGCCTCGGTCTACCCTATACATTTTTTAAGCAGAAAGCAGTAACCCTTTCACCAATTTTCGTCAAATTCAAAACAACCTTCCTTTAATGATACCTTTATTGTATATAAGATTACATGTATAACTTGTACACTTTTTAGGCAAAAATTGGTAACCTCTTCACCGATCATTGCCAAATTCCACACCAACCTACCTTTAATGATACTCTATCCATAAAAAAAATTCAGCTCGATATCTCAAAATTTACAGAAATTAGAGCAACCACGGACATTTCTAAAAATGGCCAAAAATCGGTAATTCCTTCACCGATCCTTGCTAAAATAAACACCAACCTATCTTTAATAATAGATACTCTATCTATAAAAAAAAATTAAGCTTAATATCTCAAAATTTGCGGAAATTAGAGCAATCACGTAGATTTTTTTAAACAGAAATCGATAACCCTTTTAATATTAGCAATTTATTAATTCTATTATATTCTTCAGTCTTTTCTACCATTATTTCATATATATATAAAATTCTTTAAAATTTAGTTAATCAGGTCTTGAGTTATAAAAATTTCAGTAAATTTGGTTGTTTTTTTTTAACAGAAATCGGTAACCCTTTTATTATTAACAATTTTTATTAATTCCATTATATTCTTCAGTCTTTTCTACCCCTATTTCATATATAATTTTTTAAAAGGAAGCAATAACCCCCCGAGAATATATGTACACACAGAACATCATGTAGTTTTTTCTATCAGCACATTTGCATGTATAATATTATAAAATTAATACAATAAAATAATTTTTAATTGTTTTCGCAGTTGCGTATAGAAAGATATTCCAAAATCTTTACAGCATATGTCGTAAAATATGTCAATTTCACCCTATGTATCGGATATGTAATCATTTTTTAGTATAATACAAATTTGTCCATACACTTAACTTGTTAATTGCAGATCTACGTTTAAAAAAAAAATCATAAATATATTAATTCTTGTAATTAAGTTATCTACAAATTTTTTTAAAGCAATCAAATTAAGGATAAAACGCTCTGGCAAACCACGCGCTGTTATTTATGGACTTAAATCGCAGCTAGTCTCAACCAAAGCTAGAATCGCACAATCATTAAATTAAATTAATAATCAATTTAATCACACTAACATGGTTCGAATTCTGGCGGAATGTTATTTTTCGCAACGTATCTTTTACCTCGAAAAAAAAAAACAGTGGTAGTATTATACCTTAAAAAAATCTAAGTAACAAGTGGTAGACGAAATCTTTGTATCTTGAAAAATCTCGAAAAAACCTACACAGTGGTATCTTCACCTAAAAAAAAAACAAAGTAGTAGTATTATACCTCGAAAAAACCTAAGTAACAAGTGGTGGACGTAAGCTTTGTATCTCCAAAAATCTCATCACAAAATTACGTTACCTTATCAAAAAATGAGTCGCGCTTCAAGTGATCTATTATTACAATTACAAAAAAGAAATGATATCTCTTTTTAAATTACAGCGCCAATTACAGAGAACATACACTGAGAAAAAAATTTGTCAATCCCAAGAAATATTTAGTCCGATACGTTCAACTAAACATTTTAGTTAGTTAACTAAACATTAGTTGAATTAATTAATTCTTGATTAAAAAAACGAAATAAATTGTTGAAACAACTAATATTTAGTTAACTAACTAAAATGTTTAGTTGAACGTATCAAACTAAATATTTCTTGGGATTAACAATTTTTTTTCTCAGTATATTTTTCGAGATACAAAGATTACGTCTGCCACTTGTTACTTAGGTTTTTTCGAGGTATAATATTACTACTGCTTTTCTTCGATTAGAATAAAAAATTGAATCATGAAGAATTACACAGAGGTAACAGTACAAAATACAAATATTTTATTAAAATATTTAAACCCAACAAGGGAATACAAGGTATTTAAATACAAAGTTTATATATGTATTTTAAAAGATTTAATCGCATCGCAAAGAATTACAGAGGTAACAGTACAAAAAATAAAAATATTTTATTAAAATACATAAATTTTTCTTGTCAAAAAACTTGGCGCTGCTAGACCTTAAAATTAGGTCAGCTTGGTGTGTGTGTGCGAGCGAGTGGGTGTGGGCGATGTGTGTGTGGGCGATGTGTGTGTGTGTGTGTGTGTGTGTGTGTGTGTGTGTGTGTGTGTGTGTGTGTGTGTGTGTGTGTGTGTGTGTGTGTGTGTGTGGGTGTGTGTGTGTGTGGGGGGTGTGTGTGTGTGTGGGGTGTGTGTGTGTGTGTGTGTGTGTGTGTGTGTGTGTGTGTGTGTGTGTGTGTGTGTGTGTGTGTGTGTGTGTGTGTGTGTGTGTGTGTGTGTGTGTGTGTGTGTGTGTGTGTGTGTGTGTGTGTGTGTGTGTGTGTGTGTGTGTGTGTGTGTGTGTGTGTGTGTGTGTGTGTGTGTGTGTGACGGTGAATAATGCGGCTTATTATTAAGTATAGGATAAGTTAGGATAAGTTTAGATTTTTAAAGCGATTAGAATTAAAAGTATAGAATTAGTATAGAATAAGTAATATTTACATTTGTAAAAGGTCTCTCTCTCTCTCTCTCTCTCTCTCTCTTTCTATATCTCTCTCTCTCTCTCTCTCTCTCTCTCTCTCTCTCTCTCTCTCTCTCTCTCTCTCTCTCTAGCAGCGCCAAGTTTTTTGACAAGAAAAATTTATGTATTTTAATAAAATATTTTTATTTTTTGTACTGTTACCTCTGTAATTCTTTGCGATGCGATTAAATCTTTTAAAATACATATATAAACTTTGTATTTAAATACCTTGTATTCCCTTGTTGGGTTTAAATATTTTAATAAAATATTTGTATTTTGTACTGTTACCTCTGTGTAATTCTTCATGATTCAATTTTTTATTCTAATCGAAGAAAAGCAGTAGTAATATTATACCTCGAAAAAACCTAAGTAACAAGTGGCAGACGTAATCTTTGTATCTCGAAAAATATACTGAGAAAAAAAATTGTTAATCCCAAGAAATATTTAGTTTGATACGTTCAACTAAACATTTTAGTTAGTTAACTAAATATTAGTTGTTTCAACAATTTATTTCGTTTTTTTAATCAAGAATTAATTAATTCAACTAATGTTTAGTTAACTAACTAAAATGTTTAGTTGAACGTATCGGACTAAATATTTCTTGGGATTGACAAATTTTTTTTCTCAGTGTATGTTCTCTGTAATTGGCGCTGTAATTTAAAAAGAGATATCATTTCTTTTTTGTAATTGTAATAATAGATCACTTGAAGCGCGACTCATTTTTTGATAAGGTAACGTAATTTTGTGATGAGATTTTTGGAGATACAAAGCTTACGTCCACCACTTGTTACTTAGGTTTTTTCGAGGTATAATACTACTACTTTGTTTTTTTTTTAGGTGAAGATACCACTGTGTAGGTTTTTTCGAGATTTTTCAAGATACAAAGATTTCGTCTACCACTTGTTACTTAGATTTTTTTAAGGTATAATACTACCACTGTTTTTTTTTTTCGAGGTAACAACATATACACTACTATGCGTGTACTTGGCGCCTTTCTTTACCTTTTTTTTAAAAAAGGTAATTTTGTACAGATATCACGCCTTTTTGTAGTATTACGCATTGTATAAACAGTATGTACAAGGTGTTATTTCGAGGTATAATACTACCACTTTGTTTTTTTCGAGGTAACAACATAATACATATGTACTACTATGCGTGTACTTGGCGCATTTTTTTACCTTTTTTTTGAAAAAGGTAATTTTGTACGGATATCACGCCTTTTTGTAGTGTTACGCATCTTAATCTTAACAAAAAAAATTACACCTTATAAAGAAATGTGTCTGAAGTTGTAAATATATATATATACACATTGCCGGACATTGCTTTTATGTATAATATGCATGTATATTACGTTGCTTGTATAAATTATTTCTTACCAACTTTTTCCAAAAATTATTTTTACGTCAGACATAATTTTAATTCATCCAATTTTTATTATGTCTAAACATAATTTTTGTCCAATTTTTATTATGTCTAGACATAATTTTAATTCAGCGATTTTTATTATGTCATGACATAATTTTAATTCTGCCGCTAAGGAAATTTTAAGTCGATTTTTATGAATCAAGCTTGAATTCAATGTTTAGGTGTCCCAGGTTGCCGATGACGAGGTCCACATAGCGCGCTCTATAGTTTTCGGTGTCCAGGTGTATTAATACCTTGAATTTGATGGCCACGTGTTCCAAGTTGCCGATGACGAGGTCCACATAGTGCGCTTCGTAGTTTTCGGTGTCTACATGTATTAATACCTCGAATTCGATATCTACGTGTCCTACATTGGGTGCGTTCAGCCGATACTTTGCTAGCCTAGCAATCGTGAGCAGTCGCTCGTTTTCGCTCGTTTCCTCTTTTTTGACTTACTGGATTAAAAAGAGAAGAAACGAGCACAAACGAGCAACTGCTCACGATTGCTAGGCTAGCGGAGTATCGGCTGAACGCACCCATTCAGATTTAAAGTTATTAATACACCTAGACACCAAAAACTATGAAGCGCATTATGTGGACCTCGTCATCAGCAACCTGGGACACCTAGACATCAATTTCAAGGTATTAATACACGTAGACACCAAAAACTACGGAGCGCACTATGTGGACCTCGTCATCGGCAACCTGGGACACCTAGACATCGAATTCAACGTACAATTACACCTGGACACCGAAAACTATGAAGCGCACTATCTGGATCTCGTCATCGGCAACCTGGGACACGTGAACATCAAATTCGAGGTATTATTACACCTAGACACCGAAAAATACGGAGCGCGATATCTGGACCTCGTCATCGGCAACCTGGGACACGTGGACACCGAAAACTACGGAGCGCACTATGTGGACCTTGTCATCGGCAACCTGGGATACCTAGACATCGAATTCAACGTACGATTACACCTGGACACCGAAAACTATGAAGCGCATTATCTGGATCCCGTCATCGGCAACCTGGGACTCGTGGACATCGAATTCAAGATATTAATACACGTAGACACCAAAAACTACGGAGCGCACTATGTGGACCTCGTCATCGGCAACCTGGGACACGTAGACATCGAATTCAACGTATTATTACACCTGGACACCGAAATCTATGAAGCGCATTATCTGGATCCCGTCATCGGCAACCTGAGACACGTGGACATCGAATTCAAGATATTAATACACGTAGACACCAAAAACTATGGAGCGCACTGTGTGGACCTCGTCATCGGCAACCTGGGACACGTAGACATCGCATTCAACGTATTATTACACCTGGACACCGAAAACTACGAAGCGCACTGTGTGGACCTCGTCATCGGCAACCTGGGACACGTGGACATCGAATTCAAGGTATTAATACACGTAGACACCGAAAACTACGGAGCGCACTATGTGGACCTCGTCATCGGCAACCTGGGACACGTAGACATCGCATTCAACATATTATTACACCTGGACACCGAAAACTACGAAGCGCACTGTGTGGACCTCGTCATCGGCAACCTGGGACACGTGGACATCGAATTCAACGTATTATTACACCTGGACACCGAAAACTATGAAGCGCACTGTGTGGACCTCGTCATCGGCAACCTGGGACACGTGGACATCGAATTCAAGGTATTAATACACGTAGACACCGAAAACTACGGAGCGCACTATGTGGACCTCGTCATCGGCAACCTGGGACACCTAGACATCGAATTCAACGTACGATTACACCTGGACACCGAAAACTACGAAGCGCACTGTGTGGACCTCGTCATCGGCAACCTGAGACACGTGGACATCGAATTCAAGATATTAATACACGTAGACACCAAAAACTACGGAGCGCACTGTGTGGACCTCGTCATCGGCAACCTGGGACACGTAGACATCGCATTCAACGTATTATTACACCTGGACACCGAAAACTACGAAGCGCACTGTGTGGACCTCGTCATCGGCAACCTGGGACACGTGGACATCGAATTCAAGGTATTAATACACGTAGACACCGAAAACTATGGAGCGCACTATGTGGACCTCGTCATCGGCAACCTGGGACACGTAGACATCGCATTCAACATATTATTACACCTGGACACCGAAAACTACGAAGCGCACTGTGTGGACCTCGTCATCGGCAACCTGGGACACGTGGACATCGAATTCAACGTATTATTACACCTGGACACCGAAAACTATGAAGCGCACTATGTGGACCTCGTCATCGGCAACCTGGGACACGTGGACATCGAATTCAAGGTATTAATACACGTAGACACCGAAAACTACGGAGCGCACTATGTGGACCTCGTCATCGGCAACCTGGGACACCTAGACATCGAATTCAACGTACGATTACACCTGGACACCGAAAACTACGAAGCGCACTGTGTGGACCTCGTCATCGGCAACCTGAGACACGTGGACATCGAATTCAAGATATTAATACACGTAGACACCAAAAACTACGGAGCGCACTGTGTGGACCTCGTCATCGGCAACCTGGGACACGTAGACATCGCATTCAACGTATTATTACACCTGGACACCGAAAACTACGAAGCGCACTGTGTGGACCTCGTCATCGGCAACCTGGGACACGTGGACATCGAATTCAAGGTATTAATACACGTAGACACCGAAAACTACGGAGCGCACTATGTGGACCTCGTCATCGGCAACCTGGGACACGTAGACATCGCATTCAACATATTATTACACCTGGACACCGAAAACTACGAAGCGCACTGTGTGGACCTCGTCATCGGCAACCTGGGACACGTGGACATCGAATTCAACGTATTATTACACCTGGACACCGAAATCTATGAAGCGCATTATCTGGATCCCGTCATCGGCAACCTGGGACACGTGGACATCGAATTCAAGATATTAATACACGTAGACACCAAAAACTACGGAGCGCACTATGTGGACCTCGTCATCGGCAACCTGGGACACGTAGACATCGAATTCAACGTATTATTACACCTGGACACCGAAAACTATAAAGCGCACTATCTGGAGACCTTGTCATCGGCAACCTGGGATACATAGACATCAAATTCAAGCTTGATTCATAAGAATCGACTTAAAAATTCCCTAGCGGCACTTTCTGCCAAGCATAGAGAACCTACTTTTCCGTTGACTCAATATTTATTATATATATACCTAATTTTTACTTAAATAGAAATCTTCCTCCTGACCGATAAGTTTATCGACCTAATTTTGAAATACGCGCGCGATATCGAAACTGGCGATACCTGCGCCGCCAGCGTCGAAAAAGTGAAAGTGACGTTTCTCTGATGACGTCATAATAGATCGCAGCGTTAGGAGGAGACGGAGACGTATCTTAAAAATAAATTTTCACATTTGGACTTTGCGTCGCAATATCTCCGCTCGTAGGGCACGTAGCGGAATATTATGAGAGAAACCCCCCCCTAATTGGACCCCAAGCTATCGATCAAGCCTACTTAGAACTTGATCCGTTCACTCGTTATCGAGATCTCAACATCTCGGGTACTCGCAACTCGTCGCGTCGCGTAAGAGAGTCACGGTCGGTCTCGCTCCGCGTGTACTTGGCGCGAGACACTACCGTGTCTCTTGATACTATGTCCCATTCTATGTATCCTGTATTTCTCATATCGTTTATTATAATTTAGAATTTCCTAAAAGATGTATGTTAGTGTTATCAAATTGATTATTAATTTAATTCTGTAATCATACTGTTCTGGCTTTAATTGAAACTGTGTTTCAAGCCCGTAAGTAACGGCGCGTGGTTTACTAGGGCGATGAATTGTACGTAAAGTTCATTCAATAATATTGTATTAAATTACCAAAATTCAGTCCCGATGATAAATGACATTTTCTCTAAATTTATTGTATATCATAATTTATTGTATAGGTATCATACTTATCAGTCTTGTTTCACTTATCATTATCTTCTTAAATTATAAGTTTAGACAAAAAATGTTCTTCTTACGTAAAAGTGAACGCTCTTTCCGATTTTGCAATAAAAAGTACCTCCTTCTATTATTAAAAATATAATTGACCTTGAGAGAAATTACCTTAAAAATTCCACTCAAGAGTAATTTAACCCTTTTTGGTCACACTGGGTAAAATACACCCCAGCGTTTCTTTGACTTCGAAAACGACCCAGTAAACCAATGGAAATGGGCCTTGTGCCGCTATCTACAGGTAGTTGGGACCTTCAAGTATCGATCCCTGTCGGTGGTATATTTTTCGGCCCGTTAATTCTCTCTCGGCATTTTTTTTCCGCAAAAAAACGCACTTTCATACCTTAAAATAAATAAACTTTTTGGAACGGCCGCATAAACTGCAATAATCAGTGAAAAGTGCATCATCTGAGGATAAAAAAACCGTTTGAAAAATTAAAATATTTTAAAAATTGAAAAAGTTACATTAGTTTTTGTGAAAAAGTCACTTTTCCGATTTTTTTTCAACAATTTTTTTACATATGTTAAATTAATTTTTTGCAAATCAAACCTATACAGTCTTTTTAAGGAAAATTTAAACTACAACAGGATATTTTTTTTTAAGGTTACTTACAATTTTTTATACACGTGCAAATACGCTGGGGGTGTATTTCACCCAGTGTGACTAGTACGGGATTCTCGAGAAGTGTGACCGAAAAGGGTTAAGGTCATAATATTATACTTTCCTCGAAACTTTACAACTTTTATTTAAAGATTGTTTCCTAAAATTCCATGATTTCTAGATATTTGACTGTTAAAAATAAAATGGGACACCCGGTATGTACATAGAGCTTAAGTAACCTACGATGCTCATCTGTAATTCTTTAAGATCGGCGTGACGACGAATCTAAATTCAGCGCACGACTTCAATCTTACGACTTCGTACTTCGCGCTTTGTATATCAAGTATCCGAATTGGCAATTCTTAAACCGGGTTCCCACAAAGTGGCGTTTAAATATATGTATATGCGTAGCGAGGCAATAATTCTATCTCAAATATTTATTATACCGTCTAAGAAGATATGGAAAAAGAATTTATAAGAGAAAAAGAGAGATAAAGGGGAAGGAGAGAAGAAAAAGGGGAGGGCGAGGATTGTGTTGCACGATTAAATGTGACCATATGAAGCATGTAGTAAAATTAGAACCTCTTCCCGGATAGAAATGTAAAATTGTAGAACATGTTTCAAGTCTTTCTTTAGTGTTTCAATCTTTTTGGAGGACGCGCGGACATATCGTAAGAAATATGTTTACTTTTATTTTGTGTCACGTATATAGTTGTCGCAATCGTTGAGCGTTAACGTTTCTTATTATTCTTTATGAGAATAGCTCCAGAGAGAAAGAAATTGATAATAAAATAAACGGTATGACACTTCGTAAGAATGTTAAATATAAAGTGATTATAATAGTTAAATAAGATCCAAAACTCCAACTCCTGCAGACGAAATAATGAGACTACCGAACAAATTTTTAATGCATTATTAACCCCACTCAAGAAGAGTGTATAAAAAAAAGAACTGTTTAATTCAAAGATGATGGTAAGAAACGGAAATGTACTTAGATACTTCGACTCTTCCCATTTATTCCGAGTTCTTATAAAAGTGATCTGTCTGCGTCTTGCACTTTACATGTTTGCATAGTTGGGTTTGCGAAGATTGACAGATCAAACAGATACACAAATAAAACACAAGTAATGAGATAATATATCTATTATATCTATATATATAAGTCGCGTTTGAGATGACCTCGAAAAAACCTAAGTAACAAGTGGTAGATCTTTATATCTCGAAAAATCTCGAAAAAATATAAGCAGTAATATCTTTATTTCCGAAAAATTATAACCCAAATAATACACGTCACAAAATTATGTTACCTTATCAAAAAGAAGAGTCGCGCTTCAAGTGATCTATTACAATTACAAAAAAGAAATGATATCTCTTTAAATTACAGCGCCAATTACAGAGAGAACATGTATATTGCCTCAAAAAATAATTGTTGCACTACTTTGAAAAATTTTTACATTGTGTCAATTAGAAAAGAATGTATAATAACAATTTTATAAGATTAAAAAATTTTATTTAAATTTAACAAGGGAATACAAGATATTTAAATACAAAGTTATTTACATGTGTATTTTTTAATAGCCACAAAGAATTACAGAGGTAACAGTACAAAATAAAAATATTTTATTAAAATACATAAATTTTTCTTGTAAAAAAACTTGAAGCTGCTAGACCTCGAAATTTTAAATAAATAAGGACAAAAATAAATAAAAATAATTCAGAGAAGAATGTGATGGGAGTAATATTAAATGATTATCAGCGTGGATGTGGGAGTGAGTGATATGGGTGTGCGTGACTACGCGGATAATGCGGCTTATAATTAAGTATAGAATAAGTTTATTTATTTATTTAAAATTTTGAGGTCTAACACAGCGTCAAGTTTTTTTACAAGAAAAATTCATGTATTTTAATAAAATATTTATATTTTCTACTGTTACCTCTGTAATTCTTTGTGGCCATTAAAAAATACACATGTAAATAACTTTGTATTTAAATATCTTGTATTCCCTTGTTAAATTTAAATAAAATTTTTTAATCTTATAAAATTGTTATTATACATCCTTTTCTAATTGACACAATGTAAAAATTTTTCAAAGTAATGCAACAATTATTTTTGTGTCTTACTGAATGTTGTTCGCAACTGTATATGTACCGATATCTTCAGGTATCGATATTTTTGATAATTATTTTTACGTCAGACATAATTTTAATTCATCCAATTTTTATTATGTCTAGACAAAATTTTTGTCCAATTTTTATTATGTCTAGACATAATTTTAATTCAGCGATTTTTATTATGTCATGACATAATTTTAATTCTGCCGCTAGGGAAATTTTAAGTCGATTGTTATGAATCAAGCTTGAATTCAATGTTTAGGTATCCCAGGTTGCCGATGACGAGGTCCACATAGCGCGCTCTATAGTTTTCGGTGTCCAGGTGTATTAATACCTTGAATTCGATGGCCACGTGTTCCAAGTTGCCGATGACAAAGTCCACATAGTGCGCTTCGTAGTTTTCGGTGTCTACATGTATTAATACCTCAAATTCGATATCTACGTGTCCTACATTGGGTGCGTTCAGCCGATACTTTGCTAGCCTAGCAATCGTGAGCAGTCGCTTGTTTTCGCTCGTTTCCTCTCTTTTGACCTACTGGATTAAAAAGAGAGGAAACGAGCAAAAACGAGCAATTGCTCACGATTGCTAGGCTAGCGGAGTATCGGTTGAACGCACCCATTCAGATTTACAGTTTAATACACCTAGACACCAAAAACTATGAACCGCACTATGTAAACCTCGTCATCAGCAACCTGGGACACCTAGACATTGAATTCAACATATTATTACACCTGGACACCGAAAACTACGAAGCGCACTATGTGGACCTCGTCATCGGCAACCTGGGACACCTAGACATCAAATTCAACGTACGATTACACCTGGACACCGGAAACTATGAAGCGCACTATCTGGATCCCGTCATCGGCAACCTGGGATACGTGGACATCGAATTCAAAATATTAATACACGTAGACACCGAAAACTACGGAGCGCACTATGTGGACCTCGTCATCGGCAACCTGGGACACGTAGACATCGAATTCAACGTATTATTACACCTGGACACCGAAAACTATGAAGCGTACTATCTGGACCTCGTCATCGGCAACCTGGTATACGTGAACATCGAATTCAAGGTATTAATACACGTAGACACCGAAAACTACGGAGCGCACTCTGTGGACCTCGTCATCGGCAACCTGAGACACGTAGACATCGCATTCAACGTATTACTACACCTGGACACCGAAAACTACGAAGCGCACTATGTGGACCTCGTCATCGGCAACCTGGGACACGTGGACATCGAATTCAAGATATTAATACACGTAGACACCGAAAACTACGGAGCGCACTATGTGGACCTCGTCATCGGCAACCTGGGACACGTAGACATCGAATTCAACGTATTATTACACCTGGACACCGAAAACTATGAAGCGTACTATCTGGACTTCGTCATCGGCAACCTGGTATACGTGAACATCGAATTCAAGGTATTAATACACGTAGACACCGAAAACTACAGAGCGCACTCTGTGGACCTCGTCATCGGCAACCTGAAACACGTAGACATCGCATTCAACGTATTACTACACCTGGACACCGAAAACTACGAAGCGCACTATGTGGACCTCGTCATCGGCAACCTGGGACACGCGGACATCGAATTCAAGGTATTAATACACGTAGACACCGAAAACTACGGAGCGCACTATGTGGACCTCGTCATCGGCAACCTGGGACATCTAGACATCGAATTCAACGTACGATTACACCTGGACACCGAAAACTATGAAGCGCACTATCTGGATCCCGTCATCGGCAACCTGGGACACGTGGACATCGAATTCAAGATATTAATACACGTAGACACCGAAAACTACGGAGCGCACTATGTGGACCTCGTCATCGGCAACCTGGGACACGTAGACATCGAATTCAACGTATTATTACACCTGGACACCGAAAACTATGAAGCGTACTATCTGGACCTCGTCATCGGCAACCTGGTATACGTGAACATCGAATTCAAGGTATTAATACACGTAGACACCGAAAACTACGGAGCGCACTCTGTGGACCTCGTCATCGGCAACCTGAGACACGTAGACATCGCATTCAACGTGTTACTACACCTGGACACCGAAAACTACAAAGCGCACTATGTGGACCTCGTCATCGGCAACCTGGGACACGCGGACATCGAATTCAAGGTATTAATACACGTAGACACCAAAAACTACGGAGCGCACTATGTGGACCTCGTCATCGGCAACCTGGGACATCTAGACATCGAATTCAACGTACGATTACACCTGGACACCGAAAACTATGAAGCGCACTATCTGGATCCCGTCATCGGCAACCTGGGACACGTGGACATCGAATTCAAGATATTAATACACGTAGACACCGAAAACTACGGAGCGCACTATGTGAACCTCGTCATCGGCAACCTGGGACACGTAGACATCGAATTCAACGTATTATTACACCTGGACACCGAAAACTATAAAGCGCACTATCTGGGCCTCGTCATCGGCAACCTGGGATACATAGACATCAAATTCAAGCTTGATTCATAAGAATCGACTTAAAAATTCCTTAGCGGCACTTTCTGCCAAGCGTAGAGAACCTTCTTTTCCGTTGACTCAATATTTATTATATATATACCTAATTTACCTAAATAGAAATCTTCCTCCTGACCGATAAGTCTATCGACCTAATTTCGAAATACGCGCGCGATATCGAAACTGGCGATACCTGCGCCGCCAGTGTCGAAAAAGTGAAAGTGACGTTCTCTGTTTGTTACATGTATGTTGTAAAGAGCGGTCGACGTAGACGACGACGTATCTTAAAAATAAATTTTCGCATTTGGACTTTGCGTCGCAATATCTCCGCTCGTAGGGCACGTAGCGGAATATTATGAGAGAAACCCCCCCCCTAATTGGACCCCAAGCTATCGATCAAGCCTACTTAAAACTTTATTCGATCACTCGTTATCGAGATCTCAACATCTCGTGTACTCGCAACCCGTCGCGTCGCGTAAAAGAGTCACGGTCGGTCTCGCTCCGCGTGTACTTGGCGCGAGACACTACCGTGTCTCTTGATATAGCGATGTTGGCGGAGAATGAGGAAGATATGAAAGGAATGATGGGAAAACTGGAGGGGTATTTGGACAGAAAGGGATTGGTATTGAACAGTGAAAAAACGAAGGTAATGAGATGCAGAAAAGGGGGAGGATGATGGAAAAAGGTGAGTTAGAGGTGGAAGGGTAGAATAATTGAGGAGGTGAGAAAATTCTGCTACTTGGGATATGTAGTAAAAGGTAATGGTAGGCAGGATGAACATGTAAAGGAGAGGACGAAGAGAGGGGCGGCGTTGCTGGGACAAGTATGGGGGATCGGAAAGAGGAGGTTTGGGGGGGATTGGGGTAGGAGAATATGGTTGTTTGATAAGTTGATATGGACGGTGATAAGTTACGGAGCGGAAATATTGGGGTGGAGGGAAAGAGGGGAAATAGAGAGATTGCAGGAAAGATATTTAAGGTGGGTGTTGAGAGTGGAAAGATGTATACCGGGGTATATGATTGGCAATGATATCTCTAGGAGTCTCGTGAGTCGAAAGGCTCAAAACAATGTGACACACTACTAGGCGGCCGGTCCCCCTTAAACGGGAGACCCGGTCGTCGCACGAGCCCGGTTTGCCGTACGGCGCCTCTGCCCGTCGTCGGGATCTCACCGCTTACGACGGCACGGCGTCTAACGGTCGAACATGAGTTTCGCGAGTTCGATGTCGAGACTCGGAATCGTCTGTAGACGACTTGGTAAACGGAGTGGAAATATGGGGGTGGAGGGAAAGAGGGGAAATAGAGAGATTGCAGGAAAGACATTTAAGGTGGGTGTTGGGAGTGGAAAGATGTATACCGGGGTATATGATTAGGGAGGAGTTACAAAGGGAGAAACTAAGAGGAAGGGCGGTTATGAGAGCATGGGGGTATGAGAAAAAATTGGAGGAGGGAAAGGGAGGGGAGCTGGCAAGGGAGTGCTGGGAGGAGGTAAAGAGGAGGGCGAAAAGAGGGGTGAGCAGGGGGGGATGGGAGGAGGAGAGAAAAGAAGCGGCGGAGAGCAGGGGCTGGAGGATAGAGGAGGTGGAGGAGCTGAGGGAGGAGGGGATGTGGAGGGGGGAGGACGTGCTTGAGAGAGAAAGAAGAATGCAAAGAGAAGAGAGGTGGAAGGAGATAGGGGAGGCAAAATTTAACAAGTGGTATGGCATGATAAAAGGAGAGGGGATACCGGAGTACATAAAAAAGAACTGGGAAGAAAATAGGTGGCAAAGGGTGGCTAGATACAGGCTGGGGGGTGGTATGAGGGGGGTGAAACATTGGATGGCGGAGGAGAGAAGAGTGTGCAGGGTGTGTGGAAGAGGGAAGGAGACGTGGAACGTGTGGAGGATTGTGCAGATTGGGGGAGAGGAAGATCATGGCAGGAAGCGGTAGGGGAGGTATTGGGGGAAGAGGGGAAAGGGGAAAGATGGCTGAGGAAATTAGAGAGAGTAAGGGAGGGAGGAGATGACGGAGGGGAGTGGGAGGTAGGGGAGGGGAGGAGCGAATGAGAGAAAGAGGATGAGTGAGAAGTTTGTAAACGGAAACGGAAGTCCACAGAGATATGGAACTTACGAACGTGTGTGTGTGTGTAAAGATAGGCAGGGCAATTAGTATGTAAGGTTAAATGTAAGATAGGCTAAGGTAGGTTAAGAAATTGTATGTAAAGGGTTGGGAACGTCCCTCCAAAACGCCTTGCAACCCTGAGGGGAGTCAATAAATATATCTATCTATATATAAGTCGCGTCTGTCTGTCTGTTTGTCTGTCTGTACGCGAACTACTTATTTGTTAGTGGACCAAATTTTTACCAAAAGTATATGAAATAGGGGTAGAATTTTCCGGGGATGAAAATGTCGTAGTTAATTTTTTGTTACCGATCTTTTTGGAAACCGGTTACAAAATTTTTCCAATTTTTCAAGAATTAATTGACCGAATCTCAAAGAATTGTATATGCTGATTTTTTTTAAACCGCGAGTTTAATTTTTTATTAATGTACATATTTTCTTGAAACGTTTCCGATTTTTGTTTAAAAATATATACGTAATTTTTTAAAAAATGTACATTAGAAGACGGTCAGGATGATCTATTGCTAAGAGCAGCACTAAATTATTAAATGGAGGTAAAGACAAAACAAAATAAATCTTTTTTTTTATAATTTTTGGGAATTAAATCGTTTATAGGTCGATTAATTTTAAATGAAATATGTTGTATGTATGTAGAATTTGTTACCGATTTTCTGGAAACCGGTTTTTCTGATTTTTTGGGAAATAATTGACCGAATTTCAAAGAGTTATATATGAAACAGGGTTAGAATTTTCCGGGGAGTGCTATAAAGTGTATAATTGTTTGTTACCGATTTTTTTGGAAGCCGGTATCAGAAATTTTTCAAATTTTTCGGGAATTAACTAGTCACTTAAATTCGTGATTGTCGCGAGCGATTAAGACCGGTTTTTGGAAACCGGTTACGAAATTTTTCCAATTTCTCGGAAAATAACAAGTAGTTCGCGGTCAGACAGACAAACATACAGACGTCAGGTACTTATATATACATATATAAATAGGGGTAGAAAGAACTAAAGAATGTAATAGAATTAGAAAAATTGTTAATAGTAAAATGGTGTACGATTTCTGTTAAAAAAGAAAATATACGTGATTGCTCCAATTTTCGCAAACTTTGAGATATCAAGCTGAATTTTTTTATGGATAATTTCTTTAATGGATAATTTTAATGGATAACTTTTTGTTACCGATTTTTAGAAACCGGTTTGGAAATTAATAAAATTTTGAGAAATAATAAGTATTAATTGACCAATTTTTTTGAAACTAGTGCTAAAATTTTTAAAATTTTTGGAGGATAAGTTTAATTTTTATTAATGGATAATTTTTTATTACTAGAACATTACAAGCGTGCGCTACGCGCGCGCCATTTAGCTTTTTTTCTATATCATTACACAAAACAACATTTGCAACGCTATTGCTCTTTAATAATAACACATTAAGAAAAATTTAACAGTATATACATAACAACATGACTTTTAAATGACTTTGTACAGAAAAATCTTTATTTAAATTAACTTCATGTTTTTTGCAACGGTATAAATACATTTTTAATAATTAAAAAAACCTTGAAAAAAATACGTACAATTTTTATATACAAAATTTTTAACATGTTTCTTATCTCTTTGATTACGAAATTGAATTCTTAACTCTCCGGCCCCGCCTCTCTCTCTCTCTCTCTCTCTCTCTCTCTCTCTCTCTCTCTCTCGTTTTCTCTGTTTCTTTCTCTTTCTTTTTCTCTGTCTTTCTCGACTTTTCTTCTTTTTCTTTTAGTTGTCATCTTTAACTTTGTCATATCCAATCATGGAGAACGAAGAAATTACGAACACACACGCTATCATCATCTTCATCGTAGACAAGTTGCACACAATATAAGTTTAATTATTATTTTAAGGCTTACTTCCCTCTCATTCTCTCTCTCTCCCCTCTTTTCTCTCTCTCTCTCTCTCTCTTTCTCTCTCTCTCTCTCTCTCTCTCTCTCTCTCTCTCTCTCTCTTTCTCTCTCTCTCTTTCTCCTTTTCTCTCCCCCTCTCTTCCCCTCTCTCTGTCTGTCAAACACATCTAATCACGGAGAAAAAAAATTATGAAATACACGCTATCACAATATTAATTGTCGACGAGTTACGCACAATATAAGTTTAATTATTATTTGAAGGCTTACCTCCTCTCTCTTTCTCTGTTTCCTTATTTTTTCTTTCTATGTCTACTTCTCCTCTTGTTCATCATTTTTAACTTCGTAATATCACACTATCATCATCTTCATCGTAGACGAATTATGCATAATATAAGTCTAATTATTATTTTAAGACTTGCCTCTCTCTCTCTCTTTCTCTTTTAAAATTATTGTTTATGTATGCTAGTTCTTACAGATATTTTTATGTTGTTATCTTGCCATTTTGTATCTTTGCCCTTCAGCCTATGCTTGGGTATATTAAATATATATTAAATCAAATATCTCTTTCTTCTTCTTTTTTTCCTTTTTCTCTGTCCCTCTCGACTTTTCTTCTTTTTCTCTTATTTGTCATCCTCAACTTTGTCATATCTAATTATAGAGAATAAAAAAATTACTAACACACACAATTACTAACCAATTACTATCACCATCTTTATCGTCGACGATTTACGCACAATATAAGTTTGATTATTTTTTTGAAACTTACTTCCTTCTCTTTTCCTCCATCTTTCTCTCTTTTTTTCTTTGTCTTCTTCTTTTTCTCTTGTTCTTCATCTTTAACTTTGTAATATCTAATCACAAAGATTGAAAAAATTACGAACGAACGCTCTATCATCATCTTCATCGAAAACGCGTGTTACGTATAATATAAGTTCAATTATTATTTTAAAACTTACCTGCCTCTTTTTCTTTTTTTCTTTTTCTTTCTGTTTTCTTCTTTTCCTCTTGTTCATCATTTTCAACTTTGCGATATCTAATCATAAAGAATACAAAAATTACGAATGAACACGATATCATCATCTCCATCGTAGACGAGTTACGCATAATATAAGTTTAGCTTATTATTTTTATTATTTTTATTTTTATTTTAAGACTTACCTGCCTCTCTTTCTCTCTTTCTTCCTCTGTCTTTTTTTTTCCTCTTGTCCATCATTTTTAACTTTGTATAATAATATCTATAAATCACAAAGAATAAAAAAATTATGAACAAACACGTTATCATCTTCATCGTAAATGAGTTGCGCACAATATAAATTTAATTATTAGTTTAAGGCTTACCTCTCACTTTTTCTTCCTGTCTCCTTCTCTTTCTTTCTCTCTTTGACATTTTTCAATTGGCACACATTGTTCGCACTGAGCACACACGTGCGTATATACGCTGTCTCTTTTCAATAGTCTCAAACGTCATCAGGTTTCAAGATTGCCGGCCATGCATATTCGCTCTGTGCGTTTGGTTGGAGGGGATAGCACGAGCTACGAAGGCGCTCGGGTGAGAGAATAGTGAACTCAGGGTGGAATATTTTCCTATTCAACTAGACGTATTATTATTAAAAATGGGTCATCGTAGTTGTTGCGTCATTTTTTACTTTTTATTACTGACATTTTTTAAAGCAATATTTAATTAACAGTAGTTATTATTTATTGTTTTCTGATATAAAAAATAGGAGTTTCAGTAATTAAAGTGACATAAATACCGCTGTGCAGTCAACCTTCAATTATATAGTAACAATCATAGATTATGCGCGTATAGCAATTTTTACTTACCAAAATTATTAACAGTAAAATGTAAAAAAATACCCTGCATCTATTGCACAAGAAGCCTTGGTAAAATAATCAACATATAATAATAAACATCTCTTATCTCATCGTTGTTTCCACTTTTATTGCATGGCGATAGCGGTAGATGGCGCTGAAACGCACGGAGCGAATATTTCTCTCTCTTCATACGTATCTTTATATAACCTTATATAGTAGTAATTTTACTACTGTTGTGTGCACAAAACATTTGTACACAAAACATATTGTTAGCAACATTTATGAAAACCGTTAATAACTAAAATAAGCAGATAACACAAAGTATCTTATGCAAAATAATGAAATACTAAAAATTATAATAAAAACATTATATAGAATTTATCTAAAACTTATCTGAAATTTTTTGATGGCAACCGTTCACAGACGCGCGCTGCGCGCGCGTTATTTAACTTTTTAAATTTTATACTTTTTATTATAACTTAACTTTTAACTACTATTATTTAATTTTTACTACACGTTACACTATTATACTCACACGATAATATGCTAACGTTCAAACTGTCAAAACACACTCCGCGATGACAGTCCCTCACGGGATGAAGCAAGCTACGGCGCGGCAATCAATCGAGATAGATAACCAATCAGCATCGCGGTAAAAAGACCACAATAAATTCGACTATTGACTTAACACGCCTTTTTTAAGAGTGGACTAGACACTACAGACGCGCGCGCTTCGCGCGCGCTATTTAGCTTTAACGTTATGCTATTACTATTACACTATTAACCCGCCTTGATACACACAACTGTCAAAATATACAATGACAGTTGCAAATAAAGTAAGCGCAGCAAGAAAACCAATCGGGATCGCGGAAAAGTGACAACAATACCTACGACATGCCCTTTTTAGAAAAGGAGTCACTATAATTACCTATCTCCGATCCGCTGATATTTCGCGTGGCACGTCGATCCTTGCGTGACGCGACCGAAATTCAGAATTAAACAATTTTATATTTATAATAATGATGAGAGATCACATTAATAATAATATTAACCTCGCGACACGACGCGGGTCGATTAACCTCGCGACACGACGCGAGCTGTCACATCATGACACACACGATGCATTACACGCACGAAACTCGCCACACTCCGCGATGACAGTCCCTCACGGGATGAAGCAAGCTCGCGGCGCGGCAATCAATCGAGATAGCCAATCGGCATCGCGGAAAAGAGGCTTCAATTTTACGATAAAAACGAAATTCACTCAGGTAACACGCCTTTTTTAAAAGTGGAATGGATCGATTTTCTTGAAACCGGTGCCAAAATTTTTTTAATTTTTTGTTGATGATTTTGATAAAATTGGTACCAAAAAATTACTAATTTTATGGAGATGGCTACTATGGGATTGAAAATTGGGTTTTATGGGGTTCTATTGGTGCTTTTAATTAATGAGTGAGTTTGGAAAGAGGGGAATAGCCCGCTTAGCGCGGGCTCAAAATCTAGTATATATACATATATATATATATATATATATATATATATATATATATATATATGGGGAATTCCATGCCAACTCAACCGATGATTGTCCTCGACTATTTTTGATTTGGCCGAAATTTTTTTTAGTTTTTTATCTCTACTCATACTTAAGTTATGGATTTTTAAAGAAAAACGCAGTTTAAAATTTGAAAAATTTCAAATGCCTGTAACTTTAAGAAGAAAAAAGATATTGTAAAAAATAAGGGCCTATCTTTTCGTATTTCACTGTACCTTTCGAAGAAAATATCGAAAAAATGTTTAATGGGCAATATGACTGTTTCTTTTAAAGATTTAAGTAAAAAATGTTTGTTTTTCTCAGTGCAACCGTTTTAATTTTTTTCAAAAAAATCTCAAATTCTAGACTTAATTTCGAAATTTTTAAAACGTATAAGAAATTGGGATTTTCCAATAACTTCGATTTTTTAAGGGACTTTTTCTTTATTTTTTTCAAAAATAATTATTTTTAAATAAAATAAAAATTTACCGATGGATATAAAAAAATTTTATAAATTTACAAACAGCAATCCTAAAATTTTGATTTATAGGTAAAGAGGAAATTCGAATATTTTATATTTTTTTATTACATTTTTACTTATTTTTATTATTGAATTACTTTTTTTAAATGGAATATTAAATTGGGAAACTTTAACGGATAGCATGTAACAATTAAATTATATAGTTAATAAAAAAACACGTATATTATCTGTAAAAATAGCAATCAGATTTATTTAAAAATAAAATAAATAAATAAAAATAAAAATTAAAAATAAACATAAAATAAATGATAAATATATCAAAAAATTATGCCGTACCTATTATATAACAACTACTATTTATTTATTTTTATTTTTTTTTGTCTTGTATTTTTTAAAATTATTTTATGTAATTTGACATCATTGAGATAATATTTTTACATTCATATTTTTATTGATACCAGGTATAGCGCAATGAATTTTTTGTTATAGGTTTAGCACTTGACTTAAAAAATGAAGAATTATACTAAAGCACTGGAAACTTCATTTTTCAAATTTTTGAATCACTGAAATTTTGAAATCACATAAAATAATTTTAAAAAATACAAGACAGAAAAAAAATAAAAATAAATAAATAGTATAGACGTTGTTATATAATATGGCATAATTTTTTGATATATTTATCATTTATTTTGTTTATTTTTAATTTTGATTTTTATTTATTTTTTTTATTTTCAAATAAATCTGATTGCTATTTTCACAGATAATATACGTGTTTTTTTCATTAACTATATGATTTAATTGTTACATGCTATCCGTTAAAATTCCCCAATTTATAATATTTCATTTAAAAAAGTAATTCAATAATAAAAATAAGAAAAAATACAATTAAAAAATAGAAACTATTCGAATTTCCTCTTTACCTATAGATCGAAATTTCAAAATTGCTGTCTATAAATTTATCAAATTTATATATAATATATATATATATATATATATATATATATATATATATATAGCCATCGGTAGAATTTCTTATTTAAAAAAATTATTTTCGAAAAAAAATGAAGAAAAAGTCCTTTAAAAAATCGAAGTTATTGGAATCCCATTTTTTTATACGTCTTAAAAATTTCGAAATTAAGTCTAGAATTGATGAGATTTTTTTTTTTAAATCAAAACAGTCCCACTGACTGAGAAAAACAAATTTTTTACTTAAGGGAGGATTATCTTTTTTTTCCGCTAAATTTATCGCTTCTTTCTAATTTTCTGGTGAAGAAACTATACAACGGATCAATGCGAAATTTGGCATGCAAATTTATTTATTTTTTATCTATTCACAAAAAAATTAAAAATTATTTTCTCCCCAAAATACGCCTCCCATCCCCCTCGACGCGCGATGATCCCCAGTTGACGGTGTGCACGATTTGAGTCTTCCCATTAATCCTGCAACAAAAACCCAAAAACATTTTACTTTACACACATGTAGCTATTGTTTGACGAAAAAAAAGCAATGAGCGTTGAATATTTTTTTGTTTATAACAAAAAGATCGATCTATTTTTTTGGCTAAATCGATATTTTTAGTTTAAAACATCACCGAATGCTCAATTTTTTTTCGCTTCGTCAAACGATAGCTACATGTGTGTAAAGTAAAATGTTCTTGGGTTTTTGTTGCAGGATTAATGGGAAGACTCAAATCGTGCACATCGTCAACTGGGGATCATCACGCGTCGAGGGGGATGGGAGGCGTATTTTTGGAAGAAAATAATTTTTAATTTTTTTGTGAATAGATAAAAGATGAATAAATCCACATGCCAAATTTTGCATTGATTCGTTGTATATTAGTTTCTTCACCAAAAAATTAGAAAAAAGCGATAAATTTAGCGGAAAAAAAATAATCCCCCCTTAAATCCTAAAAAAAACAGTCATATTGCCCATTAAACATTTTTTCGACATTTTCTTCGAAAAGTACAGTGAAATACGAAAAGAAAGACCACTTTATATTTTTTACAATATCTTTTTTCTTCTTAAAATTACAGGCATTTGAAATTTTTCAAATTTTAAACTGCGTTTTTTTTTAAATCCATAACTTAAGTATGAGTAGAGATAAAAATCTACAAAAAATCATGGAAGCTACTTTCATTTAGTATAAAAACACATAAAAATTTCAACCAAATCAAAAATGGTCGAGGACAATCATCGGTTGAGTTGGCATGGAGAATGCCATATATATATGTAATATTTGCAAATATTACATAATAAATGATATTTCATTACTTGTGTTTTACTTGTGCACAGAATAATGAATAAGATTTATTGATAATATTATTTTTATTCTGACTTCTGTTAAACTAGTATTTTTATTGTAAAAAAGTAAAATGAGATATAATAGAATTAAGTGTTTTATCTACGTGTTAATTTAATGCTCTATTTTTGATTTTAGTATTAAGGCAATTGTAGAAATATATAAAAATATAGAACATTTTATTAATATTATAGAGGAGAGTGGGGGAACCCGGGAAAAAAACCTCTTATTTATTCATATTAGTTTATATTAGTTTATATTAGTAGATACATGATTATATATGATCATATAAGAAATGGAAAATATAATCTTAAACAATATTATATGGCCATATATATATATATATATATATATATATATATATATATATACATGTTTCAGTTTTTTAAATTGGCACTGCGTGCCAATATGGACTTTGTCGGACTTAAAACGCAATTGTGTAAACTGAAACTAGAAATAATATATTTTAGATTAATTTGATATTGTCAAGTAAAATAATATACTAGAAGAATATTTATGGCAGTTATACAAATTTATATGGATATAGATCCATTATAGAGTATATATATTCATATATGATTATCTTTAACCTTATAAATATACTTTTACATGATCATACATGATAATATACTAGTATATAAAACCATACATGACTATATAAAGTTATACTTAAAGAGATTTAGCCATATAATATTGTTCAAGATTATATTTCCATTTCTTATATGACCATATATAATTATATACTCTCATATACCTATAATAAAAGGTCGAGAAGTAAACTGAAATAAATAATACAAAAATGATATGTCATGAGAACAAAAGAATTACAATAATCTTTTTTTACATAGTTAATGTGGTAAAAAGATTTACAGTGTTCTATGCAAAAAGTCATGTTGTAAAATAGTCACTAACTGATGTTAAACGTACAACATGCGGAGGAGTAATATAGTGAGGAGTGAATTCAAAATTGGAAGGTATTCATCCGATAATAGAGCGGTATCGTTCTGCTTATTTAGTGCAACAGTTGGCGTTTGATACGCACCATTTCCGATACAATTCTTTTAGCATAAGACGGTTCTTGATCTTAAATTTGAATATTCTCCCAATCAAAATTGTGATTCTAATCTATGGCACGAGATAACCGATGAGAACTTTTTATTGATGTCAATGCGATGTTCTTTGACTTTGGACTTAAGTTGTCTCTAGTTTGATCAACATATGTAGCATATCTGTATATTCGACATTTGTGTGAAGATGCGGCATTTTAACAATATTTTATAACATGTCACTATCAACAGTTACAACAGTCCACTATGTGAAGCATGTATCTTTCTTATCAATAATTTTGCAACTGTACATTTAAATAGCTTTATCTCGGAAACCATTCGGAATAGGACTCATTCATATAAACATTTTTGCTAAAACTATAACCGCGGCTGTTTCTAAGCAATTAACCTTTTACGATCCAAATGTTTCTCTCAGGCACAGTATTTTATAGTTTTGTGGTTCAAAGCACATCACTGAATAAATTATCGTATTACGACTGATTAGATTAATAAAGTAGAGGTGACGTTATTTCGTTACTGAAACGTTCACTGTTGGTAAACATAGTCATTTAGATTGCTGCAACGCGTCTATATTACATTTTTCTCACACAATGTTACCTTTTGGTCTTATTGATTTGTAGTGCGTGTCGGGCAATAAATTCGCTTTCATTGAATTTGTTTGAAGTCGTAGTTATTTAACTTTTTTCATCGACTTTTTCCATATTTCAACTTTGCGAATTTCTTCATTTTTATAGTCCCAAATAAATTTACTTTTTGAACAGAACATGCGATGACAATTTTTTTCCAATAGTCTAATGTGTCCTCTTTAAAACCCTGTTTGAATTTTCAAAATCGGTTGATTACAAAAAAAAAGATACAAATTTTTGCTTAAAAAAAAAGGTTTTTGCTAATTTTCTGCATTTTTTGGTCTTTAAATGGTTTTTTCACTAACTAAACTTGAGTAAAATTAAATTTATCGCATACCATTCTCTTCTTTATTAAAAAACAAAGAAATTCATGTACTATTAAGGCCCTTTATCTTTGTAGGACCGGTTTTACGATCAAAAAAAGCGTGGGGTCGATATTGACCCCAGTTATGCGTTAAGAGATAAAAAAAATTATTTGTGCTTTCTAGAGTTAAGAAAAATACTGTTGTTTGTATATTATTTTTATCTTTGCCATATTTTGTAAATAAAATATTATTTTTTATTAATAAAATCCTTTTAGCAATTATGGCGAAAATAAAATTAAAACACGAGCTTATGGATGATATAAGTAGCAATGTTGATGGTGATAGTAATAATTCTGATGGTTGTATATATAATGATGCGCCCCGAAACGCATCGTTCTCGGCGAGCATCAGCCGGATGCCGCCCGGCCGAATATCCGGCGGGCGAAACAAGGCACGGTGTGCCCTTTATTAATTAGAATATCTCGCGTATAAGTCCGCGAACGGACTTACCGCGGCAATCGACTCGGAACACCGAGCGGTGCCGAAAACGGCTGAGAGCCGCCGAACGCAATCGCGGAGTCGGGACGCTTACTTAACTCCCAACCGCTCCGCTGCTCCATCCCGGCGCTCGCAATTGCCGTTGCGTATACCCTCGCCACGCCGACACACCACCGCGGGTGTATATAAACCAATGATTGTTGCTGACAATCATAGATTCCGCCGTAAGCCAGCAACCGATCCGACCGATTCTCCGCTGCTCACGGATCCCGAAATTCCGAACTCGAGCACAACACCAAGAGTTAGAAAGTCTCTGCCAAGTGAGGTATCTAGGCGGTTGATTCGATCCTACGCTAACACCTGCGATACCGGAGTGAACCAGGGTAAAAGAACTATTCTCTTACTCGCCAAGGATCTTGGCCACTTGACACCGCGTCCTGCCTAATGCCGCGTTGCGCCAGGATTTAACAAGTTCTCGTTATACCCGTTAAGGATCTTAGCCGCATGAGATCGCTTCCCCATGCGATCTCCGCCGCATTCGACCACCGCCGCCGCGTCCAGCGATCTGCGCTCCCGCGCCGACTCTGTACGACGCCCGCGTCTTTTCTTGTACATATATCCCCGCTTCGACTCTTCGCACTTCCGGTTTCCGCGATCTCGTTCCGCGATCTTTCTGTACGACGCCCGCGTCTCCCCTTGTATATACATATATGCCCGCTTCGACTCTTAAATTCGCACTTCCGATTTTCGCGGTCTCATTCCGCGATCTTTCTGTACAACGACGCCCGCGTTTCCCCTTGTATATGTATCCCCGCTGCGACATTCGCGCTCACGATCTCCGCGATCTTATTATACGATACCCGCGTACTGCATTGTATGGGTCGCGTTGCGTTATTCGCGCCTGTGATCGCCACGATCAAACACTCATGTATTAACAGTCATTAGAATAAACCTTGTTACTTTTTCTTGTTAACCGAGTCTTGTGCCTTTCTCCGCGTCTACTCCAAACCCTAACCAGCCGCGAGCTAGATCCGCGCTTCGGAAGCTAGGTTGTTGTATAGTGATGACATTATCCTTCACTCAGGAAGGAAGAAGAATTAAAAAATTGTCTAAATTTAGTAAAAAAATGTCAGACTTGTTTGCGGTCTATTGTATGAAAAATGCGGATCGTAAGAAAGTAACATTTTAAAGTGTTTTTAGTTTTCTTTTATTTAGCATTATTTTTAGAATCTACTTCTTCTAAAATGATAAAATTTCAAGACATTGTCCATGAAATAAGATTTAAAATATTGCAAATAACTAGTTATCTATTTAATAACAAATAATTTTATTAATTTAGTCAATTTTTTTTAAATAAAAGTATATAGAGGATATTATTATTCATTTCTCAATTTATCATATATTTTATTTATTTAAATTTGTCATTTTTAACATAAAATATCTTCGTAAATACCAAACTAAAATTTTGTTAAAATAAACTCTACGTGCAATTAGTTAAAAAATACACTTTTTTATTGTTTTCTATTTTATAAAATAAAGTTTAAAAAAGTTTTTTCTTTTTTTTTCAATCATTTATAACTAGGGAATTATTGATGCCTCAATATGTTTACTAAAAAAAAATTAATTCTAAAAATACTTAGAAAAAACATCTTTTAAGGACACCCTGTATATTCAACCAATATCCTCTAGCTGACTTTATTTTATAGTGACAGGTCATATTAATCTGTAAAATTCTAACGTGGATCACATGGCGGTGCAATTTCGCCTGTCATACTATGTGAGTGACAAGATGAGTATGTCCCCGTCTTGCTCTCAGTAAGGTATATCGTCTTTTCTCGTGTAAGAGAGTTATAGCTCATATTGCAGATTATCTGAAACGATGATAAAGTAAATATATATGACACCGAAATTATTTTAATTTAATATTAAAATAACAATAATTTAATAAAATTATAAAGAAATTGTACGATTTTAATTTTATTTTTTAATACATTTATTTTTCCAATGAAATTCAAATAGTACATACAAGTATAATCAAAATCATATTTTTACTTTATTTAGTATAAATATTAACTTTATCATTGCCCTTAATTTATATTATTTTGTTACTGTCAAGTTGAATTATAAACATAAATTAAAATATCGATCATTATTTACATTTTAAAAATATATTATAAAATATATTTAAAAATATTTAAATTCTAAAACAAAAAATTTTACAAAAAAAAATACATCAGTACATAACAAACCAAAGTATATGTTTAAGATTGCTTAAACGTTTAACGATAGCGAAGTCGAAAATATTCAGCACGGCAATTGCGAGCAACGAGACTTGAGCAATATCGCCGTGACTTTCGACGGGACGGTTAAATGAGTAAACAGTGGAGACAAAGCATTCTTTGTTCGCTTTGTTTCCTCTGTTTATAATTGTCGATCGCGCATCTCTCGGGGACTTCTCTCGGTTAAGCGTGTATCGAAAAGTCTCGAATTTGGGAGAAGCCCCCGAGAGCTTAAAGAGACACGCGCTCTTGGCAACGGGGTCAGCCGCTCTCAGCTTCCCGAGTTGCCGCTGTCAATATCGAGTTGCTTGCTCCTGTTTTCGCGTACGCTTAATAGATAGAGTTGCTCGCTCGTTCGCTTGCTTAATTTGCACTGCCTGCACCGGCGCTTGCTTGCGCTTTCGCGACGCGATATCTACCATCGTTATGACTGCGATACTATTTGTAAATAGTGTATATAGAAAATAAACTGTGCTTGTCCGTCAATTCTGCTCTTTGCCTGTCTCTTCCTACGCGGTTCGTGTCCTCGCTCGCGCGCTCAGTCCGCTTCCGAACAGTATATATGGGATAACTAGGGGGAATAGTATGCTAGTGTAGAGAATATGCCACTCTCTGTTATTTTTAACAAAACTACGACTAAAAGTGCTCTTGTAAATACCGTTGTTCATGTAGTTTTATATCTGACGTTTTGCATAAGTTTTGTTCATTTCCTGGCAGTATTATAATTTTTATGAAATAAGTAAATACATTTGACAATATGCTTTTTAGAATTTTTTTAATGCTTTATGTAAGTTATTCTTTAAGCATTTCACTATTTTTAACTCGATTAGCTTATCGTTCTGTTAGTATTTATTAAGATGAAAGTATTCAGTACGTCGCTAGTTTCTTTTACTGACAGCTGTATTGTACAGGCTCATTACAACATAAAACTATTACGTCTTTAGGGAATATGGGGTAGACTTCCGAAAACGGCCCCCCTCCGATTTCGATGAAACTTTGTGAAAAGCTTCGTTTTGGGTTAAAATGAAAGCCCTTAAAAGGAATTTTGGCGACTCCTATGATAAAGCCATTTTTTTAGAAAATGATAAAAAATATAGGAAAATCTTCGTAATTCTACAGGATGTTATAAATTGAATATATACTGTTTGTATTTAATGATTTAATGTTTTTATTATATACTTACAGCAGAATACATAAATAATATGCTTTGTAATATATTACACTTTCCACGCGAACCGAGGTTCACGCACACCCCCCCTTGCTTTCGGGGGAGGTGCGGTAGTCCCGAAATCGTTCACGCATACACTTTCCACGCGAACCGAGGTTCACGCACACCCCCCCTCCGTGCTTTCGGGGGAGGTGCGGTAGTCCCGAAATAGTTCACGCATACACTTTCCACGCGAACCGAGGTTCACGCACACCCCCCCCCCCGTGCTTTCGAGGGAGGTGCGGTAGTCCCGAAATAGTTCACGCATACACTTTCCACGCGAACCGAGGTTCACGCACACCCCCCCCCGTGCTTTCGGGGGAGGTGCAGTAGTCCCGAAATAGTTCACGCATACACTTTCCACGCGAACCGAGGTTCACGCACACCCCCCCCTGTGCTTTCGGGGGAGGTGCGGTAGTCCCGAAATAGTTCACGCATACACTTTCCACGCGAACCAAGGTTCACGCACACCCCCCCCCCCGTGCTTTCGGGGGAGGTGCGGCAGTCCCGAAATAGTTCACGCATACACTTTCCACGCGAACCGAGGTTCACGCACACCCCCCCCCGTGCTCTCGGGGGAGGTGCGGTAATCCCGAAATAGTTCACGCATACACTTTCCACGCGAACCGAGATTCACGCACACCCCCCCCCCCCGTGCTTTCGGGGGAGGTGCGGTAGTCCCGAAATAGTTCACGCATGTACTTTGTAAGGCACACTATGTGTCTAGTTTAAAAGATGTGGAGCTCCGGGGGCGGAACTTACTGCCCCCACGCATACACTTTTCACGCGAAACGAGATGTCACATGGGTTCGTGGCGCGCTTTATAAGCTTGTTTATATATATACATACTAGCTTCTGACCTTGATTATTTAAATACAAACAGTATATATTCAATTTATAACATCCTGTAGAATTACGAAGATTTTCCTATATTTGTTATCATTTTATCTTAAAAAAATGGCTTTATCATAGGAGTCGCCAAAATTCCTTTTAAAGGCTTTCATTTTGACCCAAACGAAGCTCTTCACAAAATTTCATCGAAATCGGAGGGGGGCCGTTTTTGGAAGTTTATCCGTTGTAAACAGTATAAACAATTATTTTCACGTACAAATGTTGAAAATGAATAAACTTAAATATTTATTTTATGCGCAATAAATAAACTATGTACTTTAATATTTTGCAAAATTATGCATGTGTGTGTGTGTGTATATTCCGGATAATTCAGACTACTTGTAGTACGCAACACTATTGAAATACAAAGAAAATAATAAAAACATTTTTTACACGATTTAAACAAAAATGCCTTGAATGTAAATATAAAGAAGACTAAAAAGAAAAAAAATACTGAAAAAAATGTGTAGCTAATACAAAGTTATAAGATTTAAAATTTCAAAATTTGAAGATTTATAAGGTTGTAACGTTCGCGTTTCCTCGCTCGGAATTCGCTCGCCAGGCCAGGGTGAGAAAACGTGGAGACACTGGTCAGTTTCACATAAAGCTATTTATTCACACTATTTACAGTACAGTTTGATGGAGGGCGTGAGTGTCAGTGTGTGTGTGTGTGTTGCTCCGCTGAGCCGCAGTGTACGTGTACCGGGTTGATGCGCGGTCGGACAGAGACGGACTCGCGGACAGGCGTGGAGGCACGGTTGCCTTGCGGATTCGCGGGCAAGTACGGAGGCACGGCTGCCTTGCGGATTCGCGGGTAGGCAGGTCGGTCAGGAGCTCAGTCGGGGGCGCCCAACTGAGCGGCCCGTACACCGGGAGCGCCCGGCTTGAAGACGGGAGCGCCCGTCTTCCGTACGGCGGAGGGGGTCGGGAGCGCCCGACCCAGAGGCAGGAAAGGGCAGGTAATGCCAACCGGGAGCACCCAGCTGGGGAGGCCCGTACCCTGGGAGCGCCCAGGTGAGAACGGGAGCACCCGTTCTCTGTACGGAGGAAGTCGTTGGGAGCACCCAACGTGGTGAAGCGGTCTCGGAGAGAGGTCGTGTCGGGAACAGGAGTCGGACAGGACTGGTGACTCGAGTCGGCTCGAGTCCCCTATTTATACCCCGAGTGCGGTCGGTGGGGGCTGTCCCTCCACTGGGGCTGCCCCACCGCTCGGTTGCCCCACCGCTTGGGCCCAGGAGCGCACGCTGAACATGTGCTTAGTGGCCGCCAGGGCCGTAGTGCTAGTGACGAATACGCGTATCGTCACATCACCCCCCCGTTTGGAGAGGAAATACACAAGTCTATTTACGCTTACAACATTATTTTATTGCTGCCTGTACAATTTACCGGCGCTGGCACGATCGGAGGTTGCCTTGTGGGTCAAACCTCAGGACCCACAGAGCTCCACTGGCGCGGGCCCGGAACTTCCGGTTGCGGGTAACGGCGGATCGGGGCACTTGTATCCTCTCCCCGGTGGGTAACGAGATCCACCGTAAGTCCTTGAGGGGGGAGGTGGCGGAGGCTTGTGCAACTTCGGTGGTCGGGGGGGGGTGGGGGTTTGGTTGGCCAGGGGGTGGGGCCGTGGTGAGGGAGGCAAGGGTGGGCGTCGTGGCGGCGCACGCTGGTGGGGTGGTGGGGGCGGCGGGGGGACTGGGCGGGTGGTCTTCGGGCCCTGGTGTGCGTGGCCTCTGGTGGCTTCCTCGCCGCACTTCGTGCGGCCGTTGTGGTTGTTGCGGCCGGTCGGGCGGTCTGGCGGCCGGTCGGGCGGTCTGGCGGCTGGTCGGAGGGCCGGTCTGAGCCCTGGTGGTGCCTCCCCGGGCGCGGTGCGTCTCGGCGGTCGGTGGGCGACCGGGCGGGTGGTCGGCTGGTGCCTGGTGGCCGTTCCGTGGGCCGCAGGTTCGCCCGTACGCGGGTGGTTGGCAGGCGTCTGGTCGGTCGTACCGGTACCGGCTCGATTAAAATGGCGGCCCGGCGGCGGTTCTCGGCGTCGCCCCGCTGAATGCGGGTCCCTACACTAGGCGCCTGACGGCGAGGGACGTCCGCTGGGCTGGTGGTCGGCCCGGCGTCGATTGGCGTCTCCCCCAGATCATCGAGATCGCTAATATCGCCAAACAGCTCCTCTAGTTTCGCGCGTGTCTCCATGTTTACGGACTGGCTATGCTAGAGCAACTGAAAGTCTTTCGCGCCGCGGGCTTATATACCGGTGGTGGGCGTATTCTTTTCGTTCCTTTTGTGAGTTTTTCCGGCTTATGAATGCGGACGTCATTTTCCCCGAAACGGTCCGGGCGCGGTTCTCGTGACTTTATATTTGTAAACACGCGGCGCTTTCGTCTTCGCTATCGTAACCCCGATTCTGACCAGAGCTCTCCGTGCCCGAGGCGAGCGGTTTCGGCGCGTTCTTTAAATCTTGGACGTGCACATGTCGGTGCCATCGTCCCCGGGGGTCGCGTAAGTCGACTATAACGGGCGAGATGATTTTTCTGACCTCGAGGGGTCCAGTGTAGCGGGGGGCCAACTTGGCGTTAAATCCCGTAGCTTTCTTTGAGAGTGGATACTCCCTCTTCCAAACGAGATCCCCGACGCGGGGTCTCCAATCCCGCCGCCGCAGGTTGTAGTGGGCCTCCTGGCGTTGAAACGCTCGGGCCATGTTGACCCGTACTACCTCGTAGGCTTCCTCTAGCCGGCGCCGAGTCTGGTGCGGGGCCGGGTTTGCCGCATGGCGACGGTCCTCCGGGTGTGGGAGGGCGAGCTCCCGACCGTGATTGAGGTACCCCGGCGTGTACCCGGTGGCTTCGTGTCGGGCGGTGTTGTAGGCGAATTGCAGCGGGGCTAGATGCTCGTCCCAACGCCGGTGGTTTTTGCCGACATATTGGGAGACCATGGTCTTCAGCGTCCGATTGGTACGCTCGACCGGGTTGCAGTGAGGTGCCCTTACGGGGGTGGTTCGATGCTCGATCCGGAAGGCCCGCAGGACTCCCTCAAGTTGTTCCGACTTCAGCTGGGTCCCGTTATCGGAGATGATCTGGTCGGGGCACCCGTGCTGGTAGATGATCCGGTCGAGGATTGCCTTGGTAACGGCAGGTGCGGTAGCTCTACGAAGGGGCTTAAGCTCGACCCACTTTGTAAACCGGTCCTGCATGACTAGCAGCCAGGCGTGGCCCTGGGTGGATCGCGGCAACGGGCCGATCAAGTCCAGGGTCACCTGTTGCCAGGGCCGGGTGACAGGTGCCGTGTGGAGGTTCCCGGCTGGTTTGGTCGTCGGTGCCTTGTGCGCCAGGCAAGTCGGGCACTGTCGGACGTAGCGGGTGATGTCCTGGAACATCCCTGGCCAATAGAACAGACGGGCCATGCGGGCGATGGTCTTGGCGACCCCGAAGTGTCCCGCCGTGGGATCCTCATGGTGTCTCCGCATGATCGTTGCCCGTTCCTCCTTCGGGATGCAGCGCTTCCATTGGTCCGCTGGGTCAACCTCCCGAAAATCTACCTCGTGCAAGATGTGGCGAAACAGCCGTCCGTCCTGGATGCGGTAATCTGGGAATTCGGTGGGGCGTTGCCTTGCTCCGGTCAGGATTCGCTGGTACCATCGGCACTTCGGGGTGGCCTGAGCTTCGCATACCTCCGGTTGCCGTGAGAGCGCGTCGGCGACCTTGTTGAGGCTGCCCTTTCGGTAGCGTACGTCGAAATCGTACTGCTGCAGTTCAAATAGCCACCGGCCCAACCGGCCGGTGGGTTCCTCCAGGCGTTGCAGCCATCGGAGGGACTGATGGTCGGTCACCACGGTGAAGGAGTACCCCTCTAGGTATCCCCGCATCTTCTGGATGCCCCATACGATCGCGAGGCATTCTAGCTCGGTGGCGCTATAGTTCTTCTCCGCGCCGTTGAGCGTTCGGCTGGCATACGCCACCACTCGCTCTCCGTCCTCCTGGTGCTGGGTTAGCACGGCTCCCAGTCCGTATGCGCTGGCGTCCGTCTGGAGCACGAACCGGCGATCGAAGTCCGGGCAGGCCAGCACGGGGCCGGAGGTCAGTGCCTCCTTCAGTCGCTCGAAGGCGCTCTCTTCGTCTGGCCCCCAAGTCCACTTTACTCCCTTCCTTGTCAGGCGGGTGAGCGGGGCGGCTACCGTCGAGAAATTTGCGACGAATCGCCGGTACCAGGAGGCCATGCCCAAGAACTGTCGTACCTTACGTACGGTGGTTGGAGCCGGCCATCGGGCCACGGCGCTCACCTTATCCGGGTCGGTGCGGAGGCCATAGCGGTCCACGATGTGGCCTAAGTAGCGGAGTTGGTCCCGGCAGAAATGGCACTTTTCCGGGTTCAGGCGGAGTCTTGCTTCTCGGAGGCGGCGGAACACTTCGCTTAGAAGCCGGAGGTGTTCCTCAAAGGTGCGGCTGACCACGATAATGTCGTCCAGATAAACAAGGACATGTGGCGCTAGGTCCGGCCCCAGTATTTCGTCTAGTAGTCGTTGGAAGGTAGCTGGTGCGGAGTGTAGGCCGAAGGGCATTACCCGGAATTGCATGAGGCCTTTTCCTGGGACCGTAAAGGCGGTGACTGGCCGGCTATCGGGCGCCAACGGTATCTGCCAGTACCCATTCTTCAGGTCTAGCGTTGATAGGTATCGGGCTCCCCGCAGTTTATCCAAAGTGGCCTGCACTTGTGGCAGGGGGTATGCGTCCTTTTCCGTGACTTCGTTTACTTGCCGGAAGTCGATACAGAACCGATACGACCCGTCTTTCTTCCGGACCAACACGATAAGCGAGCTCCAAGCTCCGTGGGAAGGCTCGATCACGCCTTCGCGTTCCATCTTTTCCACTTCCCGGTCGATAACTGCCTGCATGGCCGGATTCCTGGGTCGGTACCGCTGTTTAATGGGTCGGTCGGTTTTAACCCGGATCTGGTGCGAGATCCGGTCGGTCGGGCCGTGGATGTCCTCGAATAGGGCGAGTTCCGTGAGCAGGAACTCTCGGAAGCGGCGTTCCTCGTCGGGGGTTCGGGAGGCCAGTCCCTGGGCTACGGCTCCGCATGCGGAGGTCGGTGCGTCTTTGCGCTGTGCGGTTGCCCGTAGCACGATCCCGGTTCGGGCCCATAGGTCGACGCCGATTAACACGGCGCTTTGTAAAGACGGCATAATCAGGAAGTCGTGCTCCAGCACCTTCCGGCCAATCTTTACCGGGAGTGTCATGGTCCCGGGTATTGTGATGGACCCTCCGTCCGCCAGATGAACGGAACTTGTCCCCTGTCGGGTCGGGAATCCGAGGTTCTCCGCGTAGCGGGCGGTGTCCGTATTAATAAAGGATACCTCCGAGCCAGTATCGATCAACGCCCGCATAGCGCGGTGTCGTATGCGGACGGAGATGTGTGGCCGCGGCTGGTACGTTACTCGGACGGTGGCGGGGTCCGGGTGGCGGCGGCTTCGCCCCCGGCCCGTGCGGCGTTTCCCGGCGTCGGGTGACAATCGCGGGTGAGGACGCCGTCCTTGCCGCATCGGGAACAGAACTTCTTGGCCGGCCGTTTGCAGTCCAACCGGGTGTGTCCGCGCTGTTTACAGCGCCAGCAGCACTCCTCCCGGTTATACATCGTACTGGCAACGGACGGAGAAGTGGCCGGAGATCTGCGCTCTGATTTCCGCTCGCGGATTTACACTTCAATAGCTTCATATTCTGCGGCGCGTGTGTGCAGATCTCCCAGGCTGGTAACGTCATCCAGGCGGATGTAGTATTTATATCCCGGGCTCATATTATCATACAGCCGTTCGAGCTGGTCGTCCGCTGGATATCCTCCGGCTCGTCGCATGCTCGTAAGGAGCGCTGTTGCGTACTTGTGAAAAGGCTCTTCCGGCTTTTGAAACCGTCCCTGGATCTCTCGCGACAACTGTGCGCGGTACCGCCGGGGCAAGAACTGATTGCGGAAGTCTCTTTGAAAATCGTCCCAGGAGTCCCACACCGCTCGGCTATTCCGGTACCAGAGGAGTGTGTCTCCTTGCAGTAGCTCCGGCAACCCTAACAGGAGCTGGTCTCCGGAGTATCCGTATCCCTGGCGTAATTCCTCCACTCGTTCTAGGAACGCGAGTGGGTCTTTTCCGTCGAAGTGACATCCCCACTTCCGGATTTGATCCATGACCTTGGCCGGGTCGGGCGTAGTGGGGTCTATGTTCCGGCGCTCGTCGTCCATCGTAATTTTTCGGTCGTCTTCCCTTGCGGGGTATTCGTACTCCGGGTTAGCGATCACGAAATCACGGAGTCTGGCTCGGAGGGTGTCGAGTGTGCCGCTAGGGTCGATCCCTAGTTTCTCTAACTCGGCCTTTACCTCGGACTTTGATAGCCGATTGATCCAACTCGTCATGGGCTAGGCGGAGAGAACGAACCAGTGTCTCACGGATCAGGTCCCTGTTCGGGCGCCATGTAACGTTCGCGTTTCCTCGCTCGGAATTCGCTCGCCAGGCCAGGGTGAGAAAACGTGGAGACACTGGTCAGTTTCACATAAAGCTATTTATTCACACTATTTACAGTACAGTTTGATGGAGGGCGTGAGTGTCAGTGTGTGTGTGTGTGTTGCTCCGCTGAGCCGCAGTGTACGTGTACCGGGTTGATGCGCGGTCGGACAGAGACGGACTCGCGGACAGGCGCGGAGGCACGGTTGCCTTGCGGATTCGCGGGCAAGTACGGAGGCACGGCTGCCTTGCGGATTCGCGGGTAGGCAGGTCGGTCAGGAGCTCAGTCGGGGGCGCCCAACTGAGCGGCCCGTACACCGGGAGCGCCCGGCTTGAAGACGGGAGCGCCCGTCTTCCGTACGGCGGAGGGGGTCGGGAGCGCCCGACCCAGAGGCAGGAAAGGGCAGGTAATGCCAACCGGGAGCACCCAGCTGGGGAGGCCCGTACCCTGGGAGCGCCCAGGTGAGAACGGGAGCACCCGTTCTCTGTACGGAGGAAGTCGTTGGGAGCACCCAACGTGGTGAAGCGGTCTCGGAGAGAGGTCGTGTCGGGAACAGGAGTCGGACAGGACTGGTGACTCGAGTCGGCTCGAGTCCCCTATTTATACCCCGAGTGCGGTCGGTGGGGGCTGTCCCTCCACTGGGGCTGCCCCACCGCTCGGTTGCCCCACCGCTTGGGCCCAGGAGCGCACGCTGAACATGTGCTTAGTGGCCGCCAGGGCCGTAGTGCTAGTGACGAATACGCGTATCGTCACAAGGTATTAAAATTTATAAGTTTTAAAAAATTTTAAGGTTTTTAAGATTTATTTTTTATTGTAATTTCAAATGTTGCAATTTAATATTATAATTTTATAATATTACAATTTAATTTCAAAATTATTTATTTTAAAAATTAATTGTAGGTAATGACTTATTTTGAAGACTATATGTACTGTTTTTACGAATAAAGTAACTTTTGAAGCTAAATTACTACATGTTTATAAGTATGTAGTACATCAAGAGACATGGTAGTGTCTCGCGCCAAGTACACGCGGAGCGAGACCGACCGTCACTCTTTTACGCGACGCGACGGGTTGCGAGTACCCGAGATGGTGAGATCTCGATAACGAGTGAACGGATCAAGTTCTAAGTAGGCTTGATCGATAGCTTGGGGTCCAATTAGGGGGGGGGGTTTCTCTTATAATATTCTGCTACGTGCCCTACGAGCGGAGATATTGCGACGCAAAGTCCAAATGTGAAAATTTTTTATTAAGATACTTCTACTTCTAACGCCGACGTCTGATATGATGACGTCATAATCAGAAACGTCACTTTCACTTTTTCGACGCTGGCGGCGCAGGTATCGCCAGTTTCGATATCGCGCGCGTATTTCGAAATTAGGTCGATAGACTTATCGGTCAGGAAAAAGATTTCTATTTAGTTAAATTAGGTATATATATAATAAATATATTGAGTCAACGGAAAAGAAGGTCCTCTACGCTTGGCAGAAAGTGCCGCTAGGGAATTTTTAAGTCGATTCTTATGAATCAAGCTTGAATTTGATGTCTATGTATACCAGGTTGCCGATGACGAGGTCCAGATAGTGCGCTTTATAGTTTTCGGTGTCCAGGTGTAATAATACGTTGAATGCGATGTCTAGGTGTCCCAGGTTGCCGATGACGAGGTCCACACAGTGCGCTCCGTAGTTTTCGGTGTCTACGTGTATTAATACCTTGAATTCGATGTTCACGTATCCCAGGTTGCCGATGACGAGGTCCAGATAGTACGCTTCATAGTTTTCGGTGTCCAGGTGTAATAATACGTTGAATTCGATGTCTACGTGTCCCAGGTTGCCGATGACGAGGTCCACACAGTGCGCTCCGTAGTTTTCGGTGTCTACGTGTATTAATACCTCGAATTCGATGTTCACGTATCCCAGGTTGCCGATGACGAGATCCAGATAGTGCGCTTCATAGTTTTCGGTGTCCAGGTGTAATCGTACGTTGAATCCGATGTCCACGTGCCCCAGGTTGCCGATGACAAGGTCCACATAGTGCGCTCCGTAGTTCTCGGTGTCTACGTGTATTAATATTTTGAATTCGATGTCCACGTATCCCAGGTTGCCGATGACGGGATCCAGATAGTGCGCTTTATAGTTTCTGGTGTCCAGGTGTAATCGTATGTTGAATTTGATGTCTAAGTGTCCCAGGTTGCCGATGACGAGGTCCACATAGTGCGCTTCGTAGTTTTTGGTGTCCAGGTGTAATAATATGTTGAATTCAATGTTTAGGTGTCCCAGGTTGCCAATGACGAGGTCCACATATTGCGCTCCGTAGTTTTCGGTGTCTACGTGTATTAATACCTTGAAATTGATGTCTAGGTGTCCCAGGTTGCTGATGACGAGATCCACATAGTGCGCTTCATAGTTTTTGGTGTCTAGGTGTATTAATAACTTTAAATTGGAATGGGTGCGTTCAGCCGATACTCCGCTAGCCTAGCAATTGTGAGCAGTCGCTCGTTTTTGCACGTTTCCTTTCTTTTTAATCCAGTAGGTCAAAAGAGAGGAAACAAGCGTAAACGAGCGACTGCTCACGATTGCTAGGCTAGCAAAGTATCGGCTGAACGCACCCAATGTAGGACACGTAGATATCGAATTCGAGGTATTAATACATGTAGACAACGAAAACTACGAAGCGCACTATGTGGACCTCGCCATCGGCAACTTGGAACACGTAGCCTTCGAATTCAAGGTATTAATACACCTGGACACCGAAAACTATAGAGCGCGCTATGTGGACCTTGTCATCGGCAACCTGGGACACCTAAACATTGAATTCAAGCTTGATTCATAACAATCGACTTAAAATTTCCCTAGCGGCAGAATTAAAATTATGTCATGACATAATAAAAATCGCTGGATTAAAATTATGTCTAGACATAATAAAAATTGGACAAAAATTATGTCTAGACATAATAAAGTTGGATGAATTAAAATTATGTCTGACGTAAAAATATGTATCAAAAATATCGATACCTGAAAATATCGGTACATATACAGTTGCGAACAACATTCAGTAAGACACGCAAATAAAAATAAATAAAGAATTTTACAGTTAACGATTTATTAACGTTAATCATGCTTTATTGCGATTATGTTTTATGTTGAAATTGAAAAATATATACAAGATGTACAACTAAAAGGGATACAGATTATTATTTTAAAAAAACTAAGCAAAATATTAAATTGTTGTTTTTTTTAGAAATAATAGTCCGTAACACTTTTAGCTTCATACCTTGTATTATATACGGTCTATAATATTATAAGATATATTGTTTATAAGATTAAGATGCGTAACACTACAAAAAGACGTGATATCCGTACAAAATTACCTTTTTAAAAAAAAAGTAAAAAAGAGCGCCAAGTACACGCATAGTAGTGTATATGTATTATGTTGTTACCCTGTTATGTTGTTACCTCGAAAAAAAACAAAGTGGTAGTATTATACCTCCAAATAGCTTTATCCTGTACATACTGTTTAGAAAATGCGTAATATACTACAAAAAGGCGTGATATCCGCACAAAATTACCTTTTTTAAAAAAACGTAAAAAAAGACGCCAAGTACACGTATAGTAGTGTATATGTTGTTACCTAAAAAAAAAGAAAGTGGTAGTATTATACCTCGAAAAAACCTAAGTAACAAGTGGTAGATTTTTATATCTCGAAAAATCTCGAAAAAAGCTAAGCAGTTAGTATTTTTATTTCCGAAAATTTAAGACCCAAGTGATACACGTCACAAAATTATGTTATCTTATCAAAAAGAAGAGTCGCGTTTCAAGTGATCTATTACCATTACAAAAAAGAAATGATATCTCTTTAAAATAGAGCGCCAATTACAGAGAGAACATGTATATTGCCTCAAAAAATAATTGTTGCACTACTTTGAAAAATCTTTACATTGTGTCAATTAGAAAAGAATGTATGATAACAATTTTATAAGATTAAAAAATTTTATTTAAATTTAACAAGGGAATACAAGATATTTAAATACTAAGTTTACATGTGTATTTTGTAATGGTCACAAAGAATTACAGAGGTAACAGTACAAAATACAAATATTTTATTAAAATATTTAATCTAACGAAGGAATACAATTTGTATTTAAATATAAAGTTTATATATGTATTTTTCAATAGAATAAAAGATTTAATCACAAAGAATTACAGAGGTAACAGTACAAAATAAAAATATTTTATTAAAATACATAAATTTTTCTTGTAAAAAAACTTGGCGCTGTTAGACCTCGAAATTTTAAATAAATAAGGACAACAATAAATAAAAATAATTCAGAGAAGAATGCGATGGCAGTAATATTAAATGATTATCAGCGTGGATGTGGGAGTGAATTATATGGGTGTGCGTGACGACGCGGTCGGCGGATAATGCAGCTTATAATTAAGTATAGAATAAGTTTATTTATTTATTTAAAATTTCGGGGTCTAACAGCGCCAAGTTTTTTTACAAGAAAAATTTATGTACCTAAGTCGTCTACAGACGATTCCGAGTCTCGACATCGAACTCGCGAAACTCATGTTCGACCGTTAGACGCCGTGCCGTCGTAAGCGGTGAGATCCCGACGACGGGCAGAGGCGCCGTACGGCAAACCGGGCTCGTGCGACGACCGGGTCTCCCCGTTTAAGGGGGACCGGCCGCCTAGTAGTGTGTCACATTGTTTTGAGCCTTTCGACTCACGAGACTCCTAGAGATATCATTGCCACCTTTGACTAGAGAGGATACGGCCTTAGAGGCGTTCAGGCATAATCCCACGGATGGTAGCTTCGCACCACCGGCCGCTCGACCGAGTGCGTGAAACCCGCGAAAAACGATTTAATATGAACATAACTAAAATCACATTAAATTGCATTATATCTGTATAAAACTCAAATTAAACCTAGATTTTAAGTTAAGATTATATATGTTTAAAAACGATATTAATTTGCATTTAATAAAATCATTTATGTATTATAGATTAAATATGGTCCACATCAAAATATGGTTTTAATTTGCATTCAATAAGATTACTTATACGGATTTATATGATCCAGAACCATGATGCAGAATCAAGAGACACGGTAGTGTCTCGCGCCAAGTACACGCGGAGCGAGACCGACCGTGACTCTTTTACGCGACGCGACGGGTTGCGAGTATACGAGATGTTGAGATTTCGATAAAGGTGAACGGATCAAGTTCTAAGTAGGCTTGATCGATAGCTTGGGGTCCAATTAGGGGGGGGGTTTCTCTTATAATATTCCGCTACGTGCCCTACGAGCGGAGATATTGCGACGCAAAGTCGAAATGTGAAAATTTTTTATTAAGATACTTCCTCCTAACGCCGATATATGATGACGTCATAATTAGAAACGTCACTTTCACTTTTTTGACACTGGCGGCTAGCGGCGTTAGTATCGCAGTGCAGTGCAGTGCAGACAGTGCCCCTTCTAGCCTCAATCTCTCCTATCTATTCGACAATTAGCCTTGTTTTAATACAATTTGGAAATAATTATTAAATGCCGAAATCAAAACATTTATGTGAAATGTGTGTGTGTGTGTGTATGCGTGTAAAGAGGAAAGAATAATAAATTAATTTATAATTTATATAATTTATAATTAAAATAAATTGGAGTTAAGGGGTCATATACGTTTCTCGGCCCTGAAAAGTGGTCCAATACACGGTCTTACATGCAGGTCTGGAAACTTCAGTGGTGGGGGTAGGTCGCTTAATGAAGTTTTTAAGTTCTCTAATAGCCACTATAGAGTCGTTGTGATCGATATTCACATTGTGGCGAGGGACGCCGGAGACCGGGAGGGATATCTGTCATATGAAATTCGGCGAAGTGGTTTTGTGTCAACTTCGTAGTCTTGACATTATGGGTTCGAATCTCCGTGCCCTTAAGTTTTTTTTTTTTAATCCTTTTACAAAGCAATGTGATAAATAATATAATGCTTTAAATAATTTAAGACTATAAATTAATAAAATATGTATATAAAATAAATACAAGTTTTTTTTTTTTAATGTCATATATATGTTTTTAGGGGGATAATTATAGTATAGCTGATTATTATTGGCCACTGAGCTTTTTTGAGATTTAAAATTAATTAATAAAGATTAAATATAATATTTTTTAACAATATTCAAACTGTTTTTTCATTAATTTAACATAAAAATATGTTTTAATTGTTATTGATTATTTGATAAATAACTGTAGAATATAGCAAAGAGTGATTCTCTCCAAATTTTTAGGAAATCACGTTCTTATGTGACAACAAAACGATTTAACAAGTATTTGCGACAAGACGCGGTTTCCCTTAATTATTATTAATTTTTTATTAATAATTTATTTTACTGCAATCGATAGCAAAGAGCGATTCTCTCTAAATTTTTAGGGAATCACGTTTTTGTGATAACAAAACGATTTAGCAAGTATTTGCGACAAGACGCGGTTTCCCTTAGAGATTCTTTATCGTGTCACGAAGATTTTTATTGATAAGTTCAATCATGTTTTAATAATAATAAAAAATGTAACAATTTTTTCAGAAAAAATCACGACAATTTTTTGAAAGTGTGACCATTTCCGTAATTTTTTTTTGAAAAATCCCTCTTGACACAATAAAGAATCTCATTAGGAATATGTATACAAAAATGAAGTTAATTGGACGAATGCTGAGGCAGTTATCATGCCCACCGTTTTGAAAAATGGTGTTTCGAGAAAAACGAGAAACCGCTACATTTATTTTTTTATTTTTTTTTTAGTGTATGTTTTCTTTCCAGCAAAAGACACTCTTCACAATAAAAAAGATTCAACTGAATTGGTCTAATAGTTTTCTGGCAATCCCTCAACCACTTTTTAGAGCCGAGAAACGTATATGACCCCTTAAGAGGCTCACAAAGAATCGAACTTAATAAATAAACATAATTAAAAGAATAACGCAAATACATTAGAATCTTAACTTACAAAATTAAAAACAAAGTTTAATCGCCGCGTATAAATTAATCTATTTCCTTCAGGATAGCGGTGGATTATGGGAATAATCTGGAAAAAAGAGGAATGAGTAAGTACTATATAATAATAAGTATGGAAATTCTATATAAGGAAAATAGACGGGGATAACGCCATTAGGATAAAGTCTAAATTTTTTAAGATTTTTAAATGTTGTTTTATTTTATTAATTTCTCAGTTAGTCTAGTCCGTCGATTCCGTCAATTCGATTGATCCTTAATAAGACAATATTAACAAAAAAGTGTGCAAATTAGAAACTTGCACATTGCTTCCTTATCATTACAGATCGCTACCATCCCAGGTAGCAAGCACTCGTCATTTTGACGTCAATATTTGGTCATAATTGATCAGTAACGTCATTCGTCGATTAAGTGACGTATATTTAACGTCATGTTTTAATACGTCAAACAGACTTTGTAAAATGACATTATATAGACGTTTAATTGACTACCCAGATAGCAGACAGTCGTCATAATGACGTGATTCTTACGTCATTTTATGACGCATGTTACGTCATTTATTCCTAAAGTTTAACGTAAAAATGACATATTTTTCACAATATTTTTCACAGGTATATTCCTACATTTATAAAGTGTTTCGTAACTTTATGATTGACGTGGTGAATTTATGGTATAAGTGGATCTAGTTGCGTGTGTAATTATAGTTTTCTGACAACTACTTCATGCAGTGTTAGAACTATCAAGAAGATATCATTACATAATTTTTTAACACTTTAAAGATGTACCTGTTATACACAAGTACAGTTAATAAGGAAGCATCAGGGTGAGAAGATCGTCACTGTCCACTGGATCATCGAAGTCAAGCGACTCCGACGCGGTACTGTACTAGAATGGGTGACCGCCTTGAGAGAGCGGCTATATGCACATGGCATGTAACGAAACAGTTAAAAAAGCTTTTTTTTCTTAAATAAAGAAAAAGAATATATTTTTATAAACGTTTATCAAGTAGACAATTTAAAATTTTAATTTCATAAAAAACATTTCTAGAAACCGGTATGTCGTACATTGGACCTATTTTTGCCGTCAATAAAACGTCAGAAAATGACGTCTTTGGGATGTGACTTAGGACCGTGTAAAATACGTCATTTTTACGTTAAACTCTAGGAATAAATGACGTAACATACGTCATAAAATGACGTAAAAATCACGTCATTATGACGACTGTCTGCTACCTGGGATAGCTCCTATTTTATTTTGCTCACAAAGCTCTTTTTATGAGGAAGCTTGTATTTTATTTGATGCGTAATTATTAGTATTTATTAGTTTGGCTTCCTCATAGAGGAAGCTTTATGAGCGAAATAAAATAGGAGCAATGGTAGCGATCTGTAATGATGAGGAAGCAATGTGCAAATTTCTAATTTGCACACTTTTTTTCATTTTAAATTTAACCTTTTTATGAATTGAAAAAGGGTCAGCTTAGAAGCACAAGTGGGGTTTTACAATTGACGCAATGTCAAATTGATATTGACTTTGGGAGTTCAGGCTACATGGTCCATATATATGAACTTTCGCATATAGACCTTTGATCGCATATAAAGCTGGATCTAATCCATGAAGTAGTATAAGGAGACATGATTAGATAGTGTCAAGAAGCAAAAGATGGTCACGAAAAATGTTCTGTGTAGAGGGGAAGTTCGCTGAACGGAATAACTTGCAACATTTCGTCGCCATCTTTCCACCAATAAGTTAGAACAAGAGAAAAGTATATTTGTTTCATTCTAACCTATTGCACTTGCACTTGCTTGCACTAGTTCAAAAGTGTAACGAAAACGAACAGGTTTTATATGTGCAATGTGCAATGTGTGAATCTGTTGATTTGTAAAGGTTACTGATGCAATCGCATTTGGTCAATTCGTCCCAAAAGGACTTAAAAATTGTGGCCGTATCAGGCCGTATTGTGTCATCTTGTGTGACAGAAATCAAGTGCCAGCTTCGTTAAGAGGTAAGGAAGAAGAAGCTTTTATAACCTAAAATTATTTCCATGTATATTAAATTAAGTAATTATTAATATTTAATTTTGAGCAATATTTTTTTTGTTATTATTAATTAGATTTTGTATATTTTCTAAGTCCAAACACACATTAATATAAATAGTATATTTTTGCTGTATTAATATTTTCAACTTTTTACTCATAATAGATGTTTTACTTTAGATGTCTCAAGTTTAATGCTCTTAATTTTGATTACATTATAGATAAAGTAAATTCTGAAAAAAATGGCTTGTTGCGTTAAAGGATGCAGCAGCAGAGGAGGCAGAAAAGGAGACGAAAAGAAAAGTTTGTTTACACCTCGTACAGTAAGTATTTATATTTAAAGAAGTACTTTGTTTCAAGTTTTTTCTACAGTTAGAATAAAAAACAGTGAAAATAAGCATTGGGTCGAAAATAAAACGACTTATTTTGAATTATTCGCTGGCGACGGAAATTGTTTTGTTTAAAAAACAGTGAAGCCTATAGCACACACGATGCTTTTTTGCCTGCTAAATTGCTTGCAAGCTCTTGTGCTAGCGAATTGGCAGACAAAATGATTATCAACTCTGTCTATTGATTCGCTAGTACAGGAGCCGGCAAGTAATAAATAGCATTGTGTGCTGTAAGCTTAAGAGTATATTTATTTTAAGCATATTTGTTTATTACTGACAGTTCACTGTCAGTACTGAAAATCTATAATGTGCATGACATAAACTATAGATTTACAGTACTGGCAATGAACTGTCAGTAATAAACAAACATGCCTTTTATGTTATTTATTTTATTTCAAAACAAAAATTTAATTTTTTTTATAGAATGATATGTTTATCTCATGGTAAAATATTATGTGTACAAAAAATGTACAAATAAAAAAAGGTAGTAGAATTTGTGAGTTGCACTTCAAGTCCGAAGATATTATTAAAGAAAATGCATTTTTACAAAAAGAATATAAAACTAAAAAAATAATAAAAACTTGTTTTTTGAAAACATTAATTGTTTATAATTATAATATACATATATTTTATACCTATATTTTTTGTAAGTTTAATACCAAGTTAAACAAAATGTTTATTTTAGAAACTAAAAAGCACACAATTTTATTTTATAATACAATTATTTTATAAAATAATTTGTTTAACATTTATTTAATTTTTAATTTCTTTATAAAAATCACATATGTGTATATATATATATATATACATATATATATATATATATATACATAATTATACTACACGTAAAAATATGTATACATAATTTACATTAAAATAACATAATACCTGATATGATACTCTTTGATCTTTCATGATCGTACAAATATAACAATTTCAGTATCTAATATGAATTGAACTATCGAAATAAATATTACATATTACAATTAAATTTACATTTAAGCTATCTTAATTTCACGATTGTTTCTTTTTTCTCCCGACTGCTGCCAACCTTCGGTTGGCGAAGACAAGGGAGTATGCGTTTCACGGAGGCCGAATCTTTTTGTTACCTTAGTTCTCGATAACTACAACATACTTTTATATGTGCTTCCGTATATAAGTTTCTTATTGATCAAGCAGGGTTTATAGCGTATAATTATCATTAATCTTTGAGTTAATAAAAAAGCGAAAAAACGATATATTACATTTATATGTTCTCTTATTGGCTATCGACTGAGTTACAGAGGAAATTGATTAACCAATGACATGCATCCACATGGGGAATTTTAGTGAGATTTTAGTTGCCTCTATGGGCTTCGACAGAACGTATAGCTTTTCTATTCATCGCTGCACGCTCATTGGATATCGCGCGGCGTGCACGATGTTATCGCGCGCGCTGGCTGCTTTATTGCTCACATGTCATATTTGGCCGGTAGTTAGAGGTTAGGTTTGTTTATACAAGCTTAATCTTCACAAAATTAAATAAAAATATGGTAATTCTTCAGTTTAGCTACAGCAGCACAAAAAACGATGAACTTAGGTTCATTCGACGCGTTTTTGCACGAAACGAAAGAATCTGGCAGAAAAAAATGTCGCTCTGCCCCGCGACGCGAGATATTAATCGTTAAAGTTGACAGGAATCAGGTTATGATTCCTGTCATACCGACGACATGTAGCAACACTAAACGTGCCCTGCGGCCACATGCGCATGCTCAGTTGTCGCACGCGCATGTAAAACTGCGCCAATTTTAAATGAATCAATCGTGCAGAATAACCAAGCATCTCGATTCAAGCAGTTAGGTCTCACGCTGAGAGTTTCTTTAGTTTAATTATGCGTGGGAAGCATGCATGTGCTTTATAATTTCGCCGAAGGCCCCCCTCGCACCCCCGTGTGTGTGTGTGTGTGTGTGTGTGTGTGTGTGTGTGTGTGTGTGTGTGTGTGTGTGTGTGTGTGTGTGTGTGTGCTTCCCCCGCATAATTAAATTAAAGAAACTCCAAGCGTGAGACCTAATTGCTTGAATCGAGATGCTTGGTTATTCTGCACGATTTATCTGTTTAATGATTTTCGTTAAAGCAGGGCACACACACACGTGTGTATGTCCTGCTTTATAGAAGTTGTGATTTTCGTTAAAAACAAAGCGTCATTTAATCTATTGTACATAAGTTAGATGACGCGTTTTAAACACTTGGTAAATATGTATAATAGCGGATCCAGCCCCAATGACCTTGACCTTGACATATGTTGTCAAGGTCACCCTCCTGAATGACCTTCGGAAGGTTTTAGCCGTCGCTCGTTACACGTTAAAAAGTTATAAACAAAAAAAGTTTGGAAAATATAGCAGCTATTTTGAGTATTGAAAAGTTCACGCATACACTTTCCACGCGAACCTAGGTCCACCCCCACCCTCCCCCTGCTTTCGGGGGATGTGCGGTAGCCCGTTTCTTGTTTACGTGTATACTGTTTATGCATACACAATATATATGTCGAAATAGTTCACGCATACACTTTCCACGCGAACCTAGGTCCACCCCCACCCTCCCCCTGCTTTCGGGGGATGTGCGGTAGCCCGTTCCTTGTTTACGTGTATACTGTTTATGCATACACAATATATATGTCGAAATAGTTCACGCATACACTTTCCACGCGAACCTAGGTCCACCCCCACCCTCCCCCTGCTTTCGGGGGATGTGCGGTAGCCCGTTCCTTGTTTACGTGTATACTGTTTATGCATACACAATATATATGTCGAAATAGTTCACGCATACACTTTCCACGCGAACCTAGGTCCACCCCCACCCTCCCCCTGCTTTCGGGGGATGTGCGGTAGCCCGTTTCTTGTTTACGTGTATACTGTTTATGCATACACAATATATATGTCGTAATAGTTCACGCATACACTTTCCACGCGAACCTAGGTTCACCCCCACCCTCCCCCTGCTTTCAGGGGATGTGCGGTAGCGACATATATATTGTGTGTGCATAAACAGTACACACGTAAGCGAGAAAGGGGCTACCGCACATCCCCCGAAAGCAGGGGGAGGGTGGGGGTGGACCTAGGTTCGCGTGGAAAGTGTATGCGTGAACTATTTTGACATATATATTGTGTATGCATAAACAGTATACACGTAAACAAGGAACGGGCTACCGCACATCCCCCCAAAGCAGGGGGGTGGTGGGGGTGGACCTAGTTTCGCGTGGAAGTGTATGCGTGAACTATTTCGACATATATATTAGTTATTTATGCCTTTCAATATTCAAAATAGCTGCTATATTTCACTTTGCATGCGCGTGCGACCACTGAGCATGCGCATGTGGCCGCAGGGCATGGTCGTTAGTCGCTGCATCTCGTCGGTATGACAGGAATCATAACCTGATTCCTGTCAACTTTAACAATTAATATCTCGCGTCGCGGGGCAGAGCGACACTTTTTTCTGCCAGATTCTTTCGTTTCGTGCAAAAACGCGTCGAATGAACCTAAGTTCATCGTTTTTTGTGCTGCTGTAGCTAAACTGAAGAATTACCAAAAATATAATAAATAGTGTGATAAACAGTAATACACTGCCTAATACAAGTTTGTTTATTGAATCATTTCCTCGGAAATACCATGTGGTATCAGGTATCTTATATGTGTGTATACATACAGGGTGTCAAGTAATAATTAAGCGGATCACTGCTCGTGATGGGCAGCTAGAGCGGGTAAAACTGAATCGAAGTCTTACTGTTTTGTAAGTATTTCAATAATTAATAATAAAATAATTATTAAAGACACGCGAATCAAGATGCGTTTGTGCGATTCGACGAGAAGGAGCAGTCAAATGTTTATGTTGCTATTAGGCCGCGACGAGACATTAGGAGGAACGCTAATGTTTATAACAAAAATTATTAACTATACATAAGTGACACTCATTGTCATTATTGTTTATAAAGCACTCCTCTTTCATAATATTTCGCTATGCACATAGTAACGTAAACGTTGGGCTGCTCCTTCTCGGCAAATCGTGTGGATGCACACTGATTAATTCTCTTATCTTTATTAATTAATTTCTTATTAATTATTGAGAAACTTACAGTACGACAAAAGACGTTTAATTTGATTCAGTTTAAATCACTCTTCCTGTCCACGAGAAGTGGTCCGCTTATTATTACCTAATACCCTATATATATGGTTATATAATTGTAAATTTATTATATATATAAATAAAAATCATTAAAAATGTTAAAAAGATAGAGAAAATTACTTAAGTCATAATTAATCTCATACTATTGTGTATAAGATTTAGATTATGCCTATAGTACCTATATTTTCGTTTCTGCATAGCATAGAAATATATGTATTGCTTTTAAAAGTATAAAATAAATAAATAATTAAAATCTCGCAACAGCAGCAAAAAGATGAGTAAACAAAAATTATAATAATATAAAATAAATAAAAACCAAAAAATTAATTAGTAAAAAAACAGATTTAAAAAACTAAAAATTAAAAACTTAAAAAATTTAATAAAAAGGCAGAAAACAAATTAACAAACAAATTGTTAAAAAAAAAAAAGACTCGACTGCTGCCTAACCAGGTTAAATTAAAAATGCAGAAAATAAAAATTAATAAATAAAAACACTTATAAAAAAAATAAATATAATAACTAAAATTTAAAATACAATTTAAAAACAAAATTAAAAACAGAAACTTATATAAAAATTTAAAAACAAAAAATTATACAAAAACAAATTTAACCAAAAACAAAAACAAAAAATAAAAAAAATTTAAAAACTTAGAAAAAAATTAAAAACAAAAACTTATAATAAAAATTTAAAAAAATTTAAAAACAAAAATTTATAAAAAAAATTTAAAAACAAAAACTTATAATAAATAAATTTAATTAAAAAAATTAAAAACAAAACATAATTTAAATAAAAATTAGGAACAAAAAATTAAACAATAAAAAAATTGTTTTAAAAAAAAACTCCCGACTGCTGCCTAACTAGGTTAAATTAAATGCAAAAAATAAAAATTAAAAAAATTTAATAACTGCAATTTAAAAAAAGTAAAAACAAAATTTAAAATTGTTAAAAACAAAAACTTATATAAAAAAATTTAAAAACAATAACTTATACAAAAATTTAACCAAAAACAGGTTTATTTGGTAATAAAAATGTATATATATATAATACACATATAATAATAAGTATAAAATACAAAATTAAAAACTTTTCTAAAAATTTAAAATAATATTAATTATAAAATATTTATATATTATATATTTATATAATAATTACCATATTTTATTAATACAATTGACACACTATTAGGAAATATTATCTAATAACAAATATGATTGAAAATATATACAAATACTTGATTACTTACTACAATTTATTCTTCTTATTATTATATTAGGCATTACAGATATAATTATTAATTGAATTATTTAAAAGAGCAGTCGGGAGACGCCACGCCAAATTTTATACTTAATATTTCAACATATATTTTTGCTTCTCTTTTTTTGTATATATACGCAGTTAAACAACTTAAATACAGAATTTTCTTTGACATCTAAAACGTGATTGAGAAACACTTGGCGTAGCGTCTTCCGACTGCTCTTTTAAAATATGCAATTAATAATTATATCTGTAATGCCTAATATAATAATAAGAAGAATAAATTGTAGTAAGTAATCAAGTATTTGTATATATTTTCAATCATATTTGTTATTAGATAATATTTCCTAATAGTGTGTCAATTGTATTAAAATAATATGGTAATTATTATATAAATATATAATATATAAATATTTTATAATTAATATTATTTTAAATTTTTTTAGAAGTTTTTAATTTTGTATTTTATACTTATTATTATATGTGTATTATATATATATATATATATATACATTTTTATTACCAAATAAACCTGTTTTTGGTTAAATTTTTGTATAAGTTATTGTTTTTAAATTTTGTTTTTTCCTTTTTTAAATTGCAGTTATTAAATTTTTTTAATTTTTATTTTCTGCATTTAATTTAACCTAGTTAGGCAGCAGTCGGGAGTTTTTTTTTTTTAACAATTTTTTTATTGTTTAATTTTTTGTTTCTAATTTTTATTTAAATTGTTTTGTTTTTAATTTTTTTAATTAAATTTATTTATTATAAGTTTTTGTTTTTAAATTTTTTTTATTATAAGTTTTTGTTTTTAAATTTTTTATAAATTTTTGTTTTGAAATTTTTTTTAATTTTTATTATAAGTTTTTGTTTTTAATTTTTTTTCTAAGTTTTTAAATTTTTTTTATTTTTTGTTTTTGTTTTTGGTTAAATTTGTTTTTGTATAATTTTTTGTTTTTAAATTTTTATATAAGTTTTTGTTTTTAATTTTTTTTAAATTTTATTTTAAATTTTAGTTATTAAATTTATTTTTTTTATAAGTGTTTTTATTTATTAATTTTTATTTTCTGCATTTTTAATTTAACCCGGTTAGGCAGCAGTCGAGTCTTTTTTTTTAAACAATTTGTTTGTTAATTTGTTTTTTGCCTTTTTATTAAATTTTTTAATTTTTTAATTTTTAGTTTTTTAAATCTGTTTTTCTTATAATTTATCAACAACTTGTAACAATTCATTTAATTCTTCAATATTTACAATTACAATAAATTTTGAAAGAGAATGAATTTCATCATTTATATAAATATTAACCTGTCCATTTGATAAAAAAGCAATTCTTTTTTTTACACTATAATCACTTTCTACTTTTTGGAAACCAAAAAACTTTTCATTTCCTCTTGAATAACTCCACTCTGTAGACGGAAGAGTTATCAACTCCAAATTATCTTGCAAATATTTAAAATATATATGTCTATTCTTATGTTCCATTGTGTTTTATTCTTAAATTCCTTATGCTTCTCTACTTGTATCCGGGATTCGTCTTTCTGAAATATATTTAATTATATTAATTTTAATTAAGGTAAAGGTATTTAAATTATATATTTCATTTTAATTTTAACATTTATTTTTGCTTATTTATAATTATATAATATATACTTACGCGTATTATTATTTATTTTAGTATAGGCCCAATGAAAAACGTTTTTATACGTTTATAAAATATTATATTTACTTATGAAACACATTTCTGATATATTTTACATTTATTACCGTATACACGTGTGATCATGTGTTTCTAACCTTTTCGTGTCTCAACAGCTATCACAATTTCAAGATGGCGACGAAATGTTGCAAGCTATTCCATTTAGCGAACATTCCTCCATACGGAACATTTTTTGTGACCACTTCGTGACTACGGAGTCATGTCTCCTTATACTACTTCATGATCTAATCAACCAAATCTTAAAGAATTATATGTGAAATTTGGGGTAAAAAAGACTGAAGAATATAATAAAATTAGAAATAGACCAATATCTAAAAATTTGCGGAAGTTAGAGCAATCACAAACATTTCTACAAAAATTCTAAATTTTATTAAAAAATAACCGCTTTACCGATCATCGCCAAATTCAATCCCAACCTTCCTTACATGATACTCTATCGATTAAAAAAAAAAAAAAAATGCATCCCGATATCTAAAAAATTACGGAAGTTAGAGCATAAACGGACAACAAAACGTTACATACACACACACGCACACACACACACACACACACACACACACACACACTAATTTCCTTTTCGATTAGCCTTGCTGACGCGAGTACAAATGCCCAAGTGTATGAGACTAATGTTTATTATCTAAGATTAATTACTTTTAGGACCTCTGGCGTATGACGATCCCGAATTTATTGCCGCGAGTCTGGTAAAGAGATAAACCATCTGGAAGGTTTCTTACAATTTCTCTTACAATATCATTACATTTGTGTAGTGAAACATGCAAAGTAAACCTGTCAGTATAGCCCGCTTGCTGATCGACAAACCGTCAGTCCATACACGGTTAGTTTTTGTTTCTTATCCCGGTCTATTAGGTGTCTAAGAAAGAAATCGTGGAGTCTACAGAATGTAATACTAATAAAAATGTTTGTTTTTCAAAGTGATAAAAATAACTGCTGGATGAATTTCCTAAACAAATTTTTATTAGATGTCGGGCTTGTTCTAAAAGTTAATAAAAACATGTTACAATTTTTTTGCAGCAAATATATATATATTTATATTGATTTCTTTAACAAAAACTATAAAAAAATTTAAAAGCGAGTGTATGTGTTAGTTTGAAACAATATTTCATAATGTATAATTAATTTTACCACATATTAATAATATATTTTAACACACATATTTAAAAACATTAAAAATCGGAATGTTGCACAGCCAATCTTTTGAGCAAAACAAAAATAGATATTTGTTTAATATAAATTTTTTAATATAAAAATTTATTAAGCGAGAATAACAATCGTTTACGTTTCGATTTACTTTTAGTCTTTATTAGAACATAGATTAAATCGCTAAAATTACATTACAATAAATATAGAAAAAGTTATTAGCAGAAATAAAAAATTAATCTTATAAATAAATAATTTTAATAAGTCGTCGGGATCAAACGCATTATGTCGAAATAGATATTGAGAGATAATGGCTGATAGTCAATCTTAACCCTCCGTCTGTATGTTTTCTTTTAACCTTCCCAGTGCATACGTGAGTCTGTCGCGTTCGACGTTATTTTCTCTACTTTAAGTATTTTTAAAAATCTGAAAAAAATCACAAAACATCTACAGTGTAGTTGACGATTTTATAGTCATTTTGATAAACATTATTTATTTAATAGTTTATTTTTAATATATATATATATATATATATATATATATATATATATATAAACTTTGAATAAGAATAAAGGAAAGAGGTGAATTTCTTTAAAAATTCACAATTTTTTTTCTAGGCAGTAAAAAAAATCCTTTTAAGGTTTTTTACTTCAGAGGGAAGTGTTAAAAAAAAATATAATGCAGTTAATATCTTCAAAAAAGTTTAATTATTTAGGAGAGTCAAAATGGTACTTTTTAGGTAGGAAAGATCGTTGATAAATGAAAAATTAAAGATACAATTATTTATATTATGGCATATATGACATTTTTTTAAAATTTATTACAAATTTATGTAATATATGTTAAAAAAAATTCCTCTGCCAAACTTCGGCCACTGTCCAAAATTCAATTTTTTGGGAATAACTAAACTAGAGAAGCAACATTGTTACTTAGAGGGAGTTTCTCTAGTGGCGGACACCTAAGGTTTTCATTGGATAAATAAAAAACATAAACTTTAGTATTTTATTTTGCATTTAGGACAAGTTAACAATCATAGACATCAAAATTAAAGAAACAAAATAATCAACGTTGCCTTATTAATCAGCCAAAACTAACTCCAAACTTTGGTATACGGTTTTAAAAGAACGAAAAATGGCACTTAGTACCGGACATAGGTAAAATAAGAACTGTAACGTCGGACAGTCTCAAAATGGTTTACATCTATCACAAATATAATTACCTGAATTCTCGGGGATATCAACACAAGCCTCGTGAGCCCATCTCTGGCAAATGAAACATTGAATCCAGTCCTCATCATTGTCCTCTAAGCAAACTACACGAACTGTCTGTTTGTTCATAGTTTTGATATCAACACTTCGTAGTTTTCTTGATTTTCTCTTGCTGTGTGTGATCTGTCTTTTTAAATTGCTTTTTTAAGTTTTTTCTTTTTCTCTTTAACTTCTTTTTTCATTTTCTTTCTCTTCTGCTATTAATTTATAAGGAAATGAGGTGAGTATTTTACTTTTTTTGGACTTTCTTTTCCTTGACTCAGACCGCTTTTTTGCAGCATCAAGCAAAAGGGATAGTTTAAGAATGTTGTTGTAAACATTTTGAGCATTGCTTGTAGACGGTAGAACGTTTAAAGTCATCTCAACAGTGTTATTAAAAACAAATTTAGGATGACTAGAAACTTCAAGGTTTTCGTAGAATTGGAGGTCAAATCTTGATGTCTACTGCCAATAGTTTTTAAAAATGCTAATATTTTAAACGTTCAAGAATAGGGGACAAAGCTTTGTTCGACACCAAGGAATATCAGCACAAGCCTAAGCAAAAAATAAAACAACATACGCAAAAAATAAAACAAACTGTGTAAAACTATGTCTAATAAGTTGGGCAACACAAGTTAGGCAAACAAAATTTGTAAAATACTTATCAAATTGCATAAAAAACTATTTAAAATAATATTCATCACGATAACTTGATAGAAATAGCAATCTCCGCCTTAGAGGATGCAACGTTTTCCTACCAAACGCGACAATCAACCGCTCTTATAGTTACTGCGTGCACGACTGAAGCAAGTCGAAACGTGCATGGTTCTTTCGTTCCGTCCCCCCGTACTTTCCGCGGGTACAAACTGCTCTGTGGCATTTCTAGTTTTAAAGTTTATGTGTCCGGCAGTAGTGCCGTCCGGCGCCGGCGCTAAGAAAACTCCCTCTACAGATAAAAACTATGTCGAGTGTATACTTGGGTCTAAAACGTCCGTGCAAGATTTGATTTGCTCGGCTTTTTGCACTAAAAAAAATATTGTTCGTAGTATCAGTGAATGAGCTCATTGACTTGAAATTCATTGAACTTTTAATTGATAATATAAGATGACATTGAATATTTTTCATTAACAAATAATTTGATTTATTAATATAACAAATCACTGTTTATTAATATACTGTACTCAAGTATATCATAACTTAATGTAACATTTAATTAAACCAATGAAAAAGTTCATTCTTCTAATGAACGTGTTCAGTGGAATAAAAAAACTCATTCATTAAATGTGTACCATAAAATTTCGTAGAAGTGATAAAATACATTCATCATATTAACGTATTATTTTATAAATTAATAAAGTTTGTACATTGGCTCAATAACCGAATTTATTGAACCAATGTATCGAAATATCGATGAAAATCGTATGCATGATTCAATTATATTATTTATTGACTCAATAAAGTCTTTCGTTATTATAATAAATCCATGGCAGATTTTTAATGTACATATTTATTGTTACAATGAATTGTAGTAATAGTTTAATATTTAAATTATTCTTTTATAAACCCAAAATCATTATGATAATAAAATAACTCATTGAATCAATTTTAATAAATTTTTTATTACTACAATGAATGCTTTTATTGCATTCATGTACAGTTTTGGTTCAGTGTGGGTCCTTGGATTCCTTCCTACTTTTTTAGAGGAGGGAGCCAAACATGTAGGCTTGCCGGTTCTAAAGTTACGAGCAGATGTTGGCACAGACGCCGCCGTAGATCCACGTATACACACGGAGGGTTAAACATATAAGTCAATTATTACGGCGGTCAAAAGTGTGGTTGGAAATTAAAATTACAAGTCGCAATTAATAAACAGTTATAAAAACTTTTGTTGATAATAAAGTGCGAAAATGGAGTTCCGTACTATTAAAATTAAAGTTTAAAATGAAGTTAGAGTATGTATGAGCCCCGACTTATTGGTCATTATATATATGTATAAAATACAAAAAACAGAATAACTAACCCCATGCAGGCAAAATATAAATATATAATAAACTAGGATTAAAACTTATAAGTGGTCAATGTAATAAAAGGAAAGGATTCTAATAATCAACCGATAACGTCTTATCTGTATGATGTTTTGTGTCAGACTAACGCAGAACAAAGAATATATAATCGTTATACAAGAGAAAAACAAAATAATGAGAACGAAATATTTTTAGACTTCATGTTTTATCTTGGCTGTATTGGAAAGCTCCCTAAGAATGTCAAAATAAGAACCATTCAATAATTCCGTGTTTTTGTTTAAATTAATTCCACTGATCCAAGTGTGTTATTTTTACATGCATTTACATGCTAAAAATATGACACATTAAACTGAAACTTTTTTTACATGTTTTTTGTGTTAAATTACGTCATCTAACACGGTTAATCATATTAAATTAAAAGTTAATGCGTTCAATCGTGTTAAATGATGTGATTTAAAAGGTCAACAAGAAATGTGTGTAAGAAGAGCTTCAGCTAAAATAACACACTTGGATTTGCAGTGTTTGGAAATCAATTGTTTATGATAATTAAGCTCAGAATCCAGAATTCTAATATTATTTCAGTCAAATATGTGGTTGAACTGTAATAATATGTTCTGATGTCACTGAATGTTTAGCCTGATCCATTTTTATGTTGTTTTGATGTTCCTTTATTCTGTGATATGATGCGTAACTGTCTCTTGGTTTGGCCCACATAAGAGGCGTCGCACAGTGGTCCCAAAACCCCAAAACCTGGCCAAAAGTCAAATTTTCAAATATTTAATAGAGTATTCAAATATAAAATTATATTATTATCTTAAATGTTTAGTGAACCGGACGTGTTTCGCGTGTAGACACGGACGACACGTTTTAACGTGTTCGGACGTGTTCCGCCCAAACAAAAAAATTTTTTAAAGTATAGCGACTGATACTGTCTGCTTGCAATTGCTTTTTATAGACTTTGCCACTCAACCGTATAGTAACCAAACAATGAAAAACACTGGCCGTATTGACCTCGTACTAGAGGCAGGAGCCATTAAACCTAAGAAGAAGAAGAAGAAGTTTAGTGAACCAATTTATGCAATAATTATTTTATGAATATGCATTGCAACTTTGAAATACTTCCTCAAAGTCAGATAATCTTATGCACGCGTTTCATAGCATTTTACAACTATGACATTGTGCTGTCTCCCACAATGATAATATATTCTATAAATTTTTAATTCCTTTGAATGACAACTTAATAAGGTCTCATTTTAACATATATTGTAATAGAAAATGCAATATGATGTTTTTATTAACATTTATAATATATTCTTTAAACAGTAAAAATTTTACAAACGGATATGAACAAATTTGTCAATATAAAAAGTGCGACGCAGAGTAACGCATTCTTTCTTATTTTATAACAAAGATTACAAAGCATAGAAAAAAAATAGAATAAAAAAAGAATTAGCTGCTTATAGCTGGTCCTTGCAAAATAAAGCACAATGTAGTGGCGCCTAATGATAGAATTCAGAGACGCGGTAGTGTGTCTCGCGCCAAGTATACACAAAGCGACACCGCATATATTGCTAGTTCATAAGATTAGTAATGACATTAGATGATAGTCTAATGTCTCTTTGTCTTCTTTTGTTTATTTATCGCAGTATGTCAGTTGTATATGTATGGTTTGTCAACAGCTCAATAATGCCTTGTAGTTAGTTCTTTGTCTTAGTTCAACCCGAATAGAAGCACAATGTATTCGGGAAATATAAGTCGCCGCGAAATTCACGCAATTATTTTAGAAAATAAAAGTGAATCAGAGCATGTGCGGAAGCAATGTGTTTTATATTATTTAATCAATTTATTTAATTTAAGTGTGTAAAGATGAAAATATGGAAAAAAATAACTATAACAATGTATATGAGAATTAAAGCATTTTTTTCATATATATTTTAATAAATAGAGAAGTAGCAGCGTATTAATAAACATTTTTTATGTTAAAATAAATATATATGTCCGCCATATTGGATCCGCCATTTTTCATAATTTTGACTTTTGATTCGTAATCAGTGACCTCGAAAACCCCTGTATACCAAGTTTTGGCTAAATCTGATATTTTTTAAATATATATGTCCGCCATATTGAATACGCCATTTTGTTTTTCGTAATTTTGATTTTTGATTCGCACTCAGCGACCTCGAAAACCTCTGTATACCAAGTTTTATTTAAATTGAAAAACGCCTTCATATTTGGCCCAAGTTTTTTGGATTTTGGACCACTGTGCGTCGCAGTCTTTGCACTATAAACTACATTGTTTTTTGTAAACCGAGAATTCCTATCCTTGTGGATTTTTATAAATTTATTTAACTTATTTAGACGACACACAGTATTGCAAATTTTGATTTATTTATTATAGAAACAACGCGTTCTGTGGCAGCATTTATAAAAGGAATAAGTACAACATATTGCTATAACATTTTGCTATCTTAGCTATCGGTGTCGCTATTGTTAACTATGCTGTTATCATTTAATGGTTTATTAAAAACTAACTTTCTCTGTCTGAATTAAATTGATCTGTGAAAACACCTAATCAATAGGTGAACCATTGCCAATTAATATGTTGATAATTAATTCTAAATTTTTATTGTTATAATGCACGGGTGAAACTATAAATTCTCTATCTACTAAACTGTATATAGCTCCCTTTTTGTGTTGTATAAGGGGTGGAAAAAAAGAATAATACTCTTTCCAAAAATCTTTGTTTATAAAACCAATCTGTAACAATTTTATTGTCTCTAAAAATTAATGAGGTCTAAAAAACTCAACCAACGGTTCTCTTCATATTCTATAGTAAATTGTAGACGTTTAAGGTAACTATTAAACTTGTTCAGTATATCGGGAATCATATCTACTGGCACCGCTAATATGATATCATGTATCGGCGGTATGACGGGAATCGAATAGATTAAGTTAATTATTAAGGAGATTGGTTGCCGTCACACATTGCGAGGCAGGCGGCGAGAGAGAACGGCTGCCAACTTTAAGTAATCAAATTTTTCGACTTGTGAAATAAACAAGTTTGAGTAAATGAATATGTGAAATACATTTAATTATTATAGCTATTTCTTAAGGTTTTAAATTGTTGTTTGTACAATTGAAACCAAAATACATTGAAATGTTGCAATATGCTGTTTCATTTTTACAATTTCTTGATAACTATGCAGACAAATCACTTCAGTCGTAAAAGTTCTTCCTAAATATGTAAATAATTATTTGCATCTATTTTTATTAAATTCTTATTATTATTAATATGCTTTCGAGAGTTACATTACAGGTGTCGTAACATTTTTGCTATGTCGCCTATGTATAAGAAAGAGAGATAAAGAGTATAACTTCAATAATTAATTACTCGACAACCGTGCAGACAATTGTCTCCAACTTTGGCATGGACGACAGATTCCCATAGATGAATAGCCTCCATAAATTTGAACTAATTTTTATCACATTGATTTGAGCAACCAACCTTCTTAATTACCCGTTTCTCCAGAAATTCTGCATAACGATATCTGCGATGATTGGGGATAGTGGAGATTCTATCAGTAATCTAAATGCTTGTTCATGAATAGTATTGTTAAAAACAAAAAATAATTTGAAGATATGTCAAACTTTACGGCGGAGATGAATTTATTTCGTGGTATCTTGATGGTTGGTTCTATAAATTCTCACCTTTAATTATGCCATCAATAGCAAAATTGATAGGAACGTTCGTAAATAACAATGTGACATCACGCGTTATTTTTAAGAAATCGTTGCATAATTCGAAGCTATTGTTAACAGTTTCAAGGATTTGGAAGATGTAAAGTGAGGATTTTTTGCAAGAAAGTTGCTAAAGAATAAAGGGCAGTTAACTGAGGATACAATAATTCTAAACGGCAAATTTTTTTTGTAAAATTTGGATGGGCCATAGGCTTTAAGAAGAGTCGAGTCACTGGATTATAGAGGAAGTTCAGGTATTTCGAACCACCCTAAGGTTTCTTCAATATAACTTGAAAACAAATTAATTAAAAGACGGCGATACGAGTCAAGCGCGGCGCGGTACGTGGTGCGCAACTAGAGAATTAATAGTTACAGAAGTAACGAATTACAATGTATATACGTATATACATATATATTCCAACTTAATAAACTGCGCGCCGATTGTTTGTCGGACTTGAAACACAGTTATCGTTGGAACATTAATACCCTTCCCTCCCCGGAATTAAATCTATACGATTTGTTTCAAGTCCAACAAACAATCGGCGCGCAGTTTATTAAGTTGGAATATATGTATATACGTATACAATACATTGTAATTCATTACTTCTGTAACTATTAATTCTCTAGTTGCGCACCACGTACCGCGCTTGACTCGTATCGCCGTCTTTTAATTCATTTGTTGACATTTTCACGAGTCTAATGATATATTTATAACTTGAAAACTATTAAGGACGTTCACCGGTCCTTATACTAGAGAAAATCGATTTTCTCTAGATTTTCTTGAAACTGTGAATATACGTTAATTTAGGTGTGCTTTATGCGTGATATAAATTTCAGTACCTCTTGCGGTATAAAAATTGAGATACTGACCCTCAAAGTTTCAACTTTTACTAAATTTTGGTAAAAGTTAAAACTTTGAGGCTCATTGTCAGTGTCTCAATTTTAATACCGCAAGAGGTACCTAAATTTATACCACTCATAAAGCACACCTAAATTAACGTATATTCACAGTCACAGTTTCAAGAAAATCTATAGAATTTCGATTTTCTCTAGTATAAGGACCGGTGAACGTCCTTAAAAGATAGCTGAACTTTGTTTACGCTGAGTTATAATGCAAAATGTTTGTTACAACGTGTTTCTAATTTCGTTTATTTATAGTGAGTTTAATGTTATAGTAAAATTTTCAAAGGTAGATTTTTTTTAGGTAATTTGAATTTTATTGGGCATTTATTAATCTTGCAAAAAAAATAATTTTTATCATGTTTTAAGGCGTTAGCAATAAGTGTTTAAGGTATTAATAATAAAATAGTCTCTAATAAATTATTATATCATACATTTATTTTATTGTAATTGTTGTACCGTACCTCTGATTCGAGGGATCGGCACGGAGTTTTTTTGGATCCGCCGGGAGGAAGGAGGAATAATGTTGCCAGAGTTTTCTACTTGACGATTATTTTAATAAAAGACCTTTTATTCTTGATACACTTGTTTCGTTGATTTCGTTGCCCTGACTCGTGGGCGTTCTCAATAGGATAGTTTTCGTTGGTCGTGCGCGATTAGCCTTACGTTCTAGACTGCCCGCCGCTTCTCGAAAGGGCGGGCTTTTATCACTCGCGTATTTGCTTCCGCGATGCTGACTTAGCTGTCAGCGCTTTTGCTTCCGGGTGAGTGACCGAGATGTCACTTGCAACACCCGGAATGCCAGCTCAGGTGGATTTGGCAATATTCGGAAGAAGCGCTGACAGCTAGGTGTCGAAATAACGACACGGCGACTTCCGCCTCACAACATCCCTCCCCCCTGGGGGAAAGAAAAACTGAGATTTCAAATTGAAGTTTTTCGCATTTATTCATCTTGTGATGTATTGTCATTTTCTAAAATTTTGTGTTTCTATTGTTATTATTATTATTTTATGCTCTTCGTTGTGTGAGGAAGTCGCGTCGCGTATTTTTGTTTGTTTTTCTTTTTACGCTCTTACATAGATCTGCACCTCGCATGATGCGTGCGCTGTTATGAGATATACGGGATAGGTTGTATCGCATACAAATTCTGTTGTGTCGGAGCGCGTACATTTGTCTAGGTTATTTCCTTTTAGTGTTAGGTAATTTCGATCTTCTTTATTAATAACCAATAGAGTATATGAGGTTTTGGGGATTATGAATACATTTTTATTGTCGTACATCGGCGGGGGGGTTTACTCGCACATTTTTCGTAATTGGGATAGGTGGTAATCGGGAAGGTTAGGATTGTGTAGACGTTGGAATTGTTGTAGTACGCATTTATTTTTACAAATTTTTCGATGTTTTTTAAATTGTCTATTTGTAATTTAAAAGGGGAGTGTGTCCCTCGGGGTAGGTGGGTTGTCGCTTCTCTTAATTCCGATACTAATGTTTCGAGTGGCAGTAGCTTTCATTTCTTTATAAATGCTTTTAGACGGTTGGCGTCTAAACACGGCGATTTTCGCCACACAACCTCCCTCCCCCCGTGGAAAAAAATACTGAGGCGTTCGAAGTTTTTCTTTATTTAGGTGTGTTTTTCTTTTCCCTGGGAGGTTACAATCTACTTTTCTTATGCTACTTTTGTGTTATTATTTTACCCTTTAACATCTTATCAAGTCCCTTTTTTCTTTCTACTGCTTAGTTTTCTATTGTGCGTGAGCCTTATTCCTCGATGAACGCTTTTAGCCTATTTGCATGTACGCGTATCGTCTTGCGTTTTACTTTAATGGTGTAGTTTACGTCGCTGTGTTTTTCCACGATCACGTACGGTCCTACCCATTGCGAATCGAGTTTTTTAGATCGTCCTCTTCGTACTGTTTCGTCGTGTAATAGTACCTTGTCTCCTATTTTGAATGTTTCCTTGTTGCATTTTTTGTCGAATTGCTGCTTTGCTTTTTCTTTCTCTTCTTTGGTATGCTCTCTCGCGACTTGATTCGTGGCGCGTATTCGTTCTCGTAATTCTTTCGCGTAATCTTCGTACGAATATGTTAGTTTCGGGGGCCTTGTTAGGGCTGTCGGTAGGTTCGCTTGGTGTCCGTAGACAAGTTCGAACGGTGTGAGTCCTGTCGTTGTATGAGGCGTCGTATTATACGTGAACATTGCGTAGGGTATCCACTCATCCCAGTCGGTTTGGTCCTTATTTATGTAATGTCTTAGGTACTCTGCCAGAGTACGATGCGATCTTTCCAGCGCTCCATTACTTTCGGGATGATATGCTGTTGTCTGTATTTTTTCGATTTTCAGTAGCTTTCACATGTTCTTAAATATCTCGCTTGTGAAATTTGTTCCTTGGTCCGTGAAAATTTTTTCCGGTATTCCGTGTTCTAGGACTACTTTCGTTACAAAGGCTTTTGCTACTGTATTTGCCTCCGGATTTTCTACGGGTACTGCTTTGCTAAACTTTGTTAGATTGTCTTGGAACGTGAGGAGGTATTTATTTCCGTTATTCGTGACTGTTAGTGGGCCTACTATGTCGAGCGCGCATTTTTCGAATGGTCGCTCGGGCGTATCTGTAATAGTCATTGGCATTTTCGTTTTCCTACTCAATTTGTTCTTCTGGCAGTACTCGCATTTATTTATGTAATCTTCTACATACGCCGTAATTCCACGCCAGCTGTGCTGTAATCGGATACGGTTTAGTGTTCGCGTGACTCCTTGGTGCCCTCCCGTAGGCGAGTCGTGATACTCGTAGAGTATTTGCCGCTTTTCCTCCTCCGAGTACTCTCTCGGGGAGTCGTCGTCCTGTTGCGTTACATTTATCGCTGATGTTTCGGCTATCGGATTTCGGCTCAATGCATCGGCATTCACGTTGTTTTTTCCTGCTTTATGTACGATCTCGTAATCGTATTCCTCTAGTTTTAGCCTCCATCTTATTAGTCTGGAGCGTGGTCGTTTACATTAAATAGCCAGATCAATGGTTTGTGATCGGTTATAATTTTAAATCTAACGCCATATAAGTAGGGACGGAAATGTTTTACCGCCCAGACGATTGCTAATAGCTCTTTTTCTGTGGTATTATAATTTTGCTCTGCCTTGCATAATACTCGGCTGGCGTACGCTATCGGTCGGTCTTGGCCTACTGTTCCTTGTGAGAGCACGGCTCCGATGGCGTAATCTGACGCGTCGGTAGTTACCAAGAACTCTTTGCTAAAGTCAGGGTAATTCAATACCGGGGCTGTCGTTAATTTTTCTTTAAGTAGATCAAACGCGTTCTGTTGTTTGATTGACCAATTGAATTTTTCTCCTTTCTTTGTGAGCTTTGTTAGAGGCTTGGCTATCTTTGAGAAATTTTCGATAAATTTTCTGTAGTATCCGGCTAACCCGATGAAAAATTGTATATCTTTCACTCTTCTCGGTGTCGGAAATTCTTTTACTGCTTGTAACTTAGACGGGTCTGGCGATATTCCGTCTTCGGATATCACATGCCCTAGGTAAATGACCTCTTTTCGTAAGAATGCGCACTTGTTCGGTTGTAACTTAAGATTGTATTTTCGTAGTCTGTGCAGTACTGCGATTAACCGCTTAACGTGCTTCGTCAGCGATGATCCGTATATAACGATTTCATCGATATACACGAAACATTTTAATCCTAACAGTCCGGCTAATGCCGCATACATTAACCGCTGAAAGGCCGCTGGTGCATTTTTTAGACCGAATGGCATTCTGTTGTGCTCGAAATGTCCGTCTGGAGTTGAAAATGCCGTTTTCTGCTTATGTTCTTCGTGCATCGGGATTTGGTGATATCCCGAGGCTAAATCTAGTACATAAAAATATTTCGCATTGCCTAGCTGATCAAGTATATCTGTAATGTTTGGCATGGGGAAGGAGTCTCCCATTGTGAGATCGTTCATTTTTCTGAAGTCGATCACTACGCGAAATTTTATTCTGCCGAACGCGTCAGGTTTCTTGGCGACAACTACTATTGGCGCGTTCCACTGGCTTGTGCTCGGACGAATTATGCCGTCGTCCAACATTTTCCGTATTTGTTTCCTTACTTCGGCCTTATGTTTCTTGGGTAACCGGTATGGTTTTACATTTACTGGCGCACTATCGGGTCGTGTATTTATTTCGTGTTTTATTGCTGTAGTGGCGCTTAGTTTATCTCCGTCTAGGTAAAAAACGTCGTAAAATTCGTCGCAAATTTTTTCTACTGCCTCTCGCTCTTCTGTGTTTAGGTGATCGAGCTGTACTTGGTCGCGCACTTTCTTTTGTCGCTCTGTGACAGTTTCGTATTCTTCATTTGCCTGTAACGTGAGTACGCTCGCGGCGTCGTCCGCCGGCAGGTCTTCTAACGTTACGTGTGGAGTGAGGATCTCCACCGGCTTGTCCGTCACGTTCAATATGCTGACCGGGCAAGTAAATTCGACGGGTTTTACGAGGCAATGCCCGATGAAAACTCCGGGAGCAGGTTCACCGCTTTTCACTATGCCTACCCGGTTATGACCTGTGACGGCTTTTACAATGGTTTCACTGCGGGGAGGTAGCTTTATTTTTTTATACGGTCGTAACTTGAACATGGCTTTGCCTATTTTCAACTGTTTTGATGTGTTTGAGATAACGGCTTTATGTTTAGTTAGGAAGTCGTTTCCTAATATTCCTTCGTATTCGATGGGGAAGTTATCTTTTACTACGTACATTGTGTGACGTATTTTCTTTTTTCCGAGATCTATGGTCGCTTTTACTTTTCCTAGCGTGTTAATTTGGTGTCCTGTTACGCCGATTAATGCCAGTTTCTCCTCTCGCACCATTGTTTTTCCCTTTAGGTTGCCTACTTTAATCAATGTTAGAGTTGCTCCGGAATCCAATAGAAGATTCATTTCTCCTCGTTCCGCTTCCTGTATAGGCAGTGTTATGATATCTAGCGGGCCCTTCTTGTGTTTCTCCGTTACCTGAGACACTCGGTATGTCTCGGCGGCGCGTGCCTTATTTCTTTTCGGCTTCTCTTCCTCCTCGCTACTGCTGTCGGAGGGTGCGTCTTCGCTAGATTCGCTCGCTTTGGTTTTTCTTACTGTGCCTATCGGTGCTTTTTTCGCACTTTCCTGTTTTGGTCGGCGCGGTCGCTCGGATTTCGGCCGTCCGTTTAACGACCAGCACTCGTCGCGCTTGTGCCCTGCTTTCTTGCAGTAGGTACACTCGATTATATTTATGCCACCGGGCTTATCCGCTCGCGGCAGCAGGAATTTATTAGCTTGTTGGCTCATACGGCAATCTCGCCCGTAATGGCCGGTCTTACCACATTTGTAGCATTTTACAGTCGCGTTTCCCGCATTTCGCGCGTTTCCCTGATTAAATCTATTTCTGTTTACCGTTTGTCCGTTTCGCGGGGAGGGGCCTCTAACTTTTTCCTCGGCACTGGCGCCGGTTATTGCCTCCTGTAGGCTTGGATATCGCTGTGCTCGGACCAGCATCTTGATATCATCATGCAGCCCGATTTGGAAGTTATGCAGAGCTTGCATTTTAATACTTTCCAATATCGCTTTTTGCTGCTCTTGCGAGTGCCCTTGGCCTTCTTCCATGGCCTCATACAGTTCTCTCGCGAGCTTCTCGACTCGACGCCCGAATTCCTGCGCGCTTTCTCCCGCTTTTTGTTTTAACGAGTTGAATTCTAGCTGCAGATGGGTCATGCCGCGTTTTCCGAGATATTCCGTTTCGAGTTCGCGTTTTAGCTGCTCGAAGTCGCGAATATCACGCGTGTCGAAGTCGGTCATTGCCTTGCCCTTGAACTTTGTGCACAAGATTGCTTTTAGGAGCATGGTTTCGTCCGCGGGCTGTATATTTTTCATCGCGTAAGTGCTTGCATTAATAAATTCGCGAACGCGTTCTCGGGATTCTCCGTTCATTTCGGGAATCATGTTACGGGCTTCCTTTAGGCTGAGGAACCCGAGATGGTGCCCTGGCTGACTACGGACGTCGCTGTGCGTTCGTCCGTAGGTCACGTCCAGCGGGCCCTGGCTGGTCCGTACGCGTCGTTCTCGCGCATCGGGGCGGTCGTAAGTGGCGGATTCCATTTGACTCATGCGTTCCCGTATCTCGCGGATTGCGTGCAGGACTTGTACGGAGCGCTCGAACTCTGCGGCCTCTGTACGGTCCATGCGTTCCTGCATGTCGCGCATCATGCGTAGGACATCGCTGAGCACGGAGCTCATTGCTCCGGGGCTTACCTGCGTCGGCTCGGGGGCTCGACCTTGGTCGCCTTCGGGCGGTTGCCCATTTTCCGCAGGTCTAAACCGCTCTATTTCCGCGTTAATTTGCGCCGGGGATATGTCCTCTCGCGGCGCGATGGTCGCGGCAGCTCGTGGCTGGCTCATTCTGTCGGCCCGGGGGGTATAATCCTCTTCCTCGGGGTCGAATATATCGCTTTCGTATGACGTCAGGGAGAATTCTCCTCTTCCTGCGTTTTCGCTCTGAGTATCGGCCGAGGTGTCCGATCGTGCGTCACCGTCGGTCGGGGGCAATCTGTGTGCGTCACTGTCGCTGCTTGTGTTGTCGACGCTATCTCGTGGGTTTCTGTTTGCGTCGCAGAGACTAGCGTCTAAGAATTCGAATTTACGTTCTACGATGACGTTAGGATGTAGCTCGAGCACCGGCGAGCTTGCGTCGTCGAGTTGCGCGTCTAAGTTTCTTCGCACGCGATCTGTTTCGTCGTTCGCGAGTCGTGTAGCGCGAAAACGATTCCTGATACTATTTTCGATGGTTCGTTGCGCGCGCTCGCTTAACACAAATGATGCGTTGCTGACAGGGGGATGCCGGGACAAGTCGTCCGACATCTATCGGCGCTTATGCTTTAGCGTCCTGAAACGCGAAAATCTTTCGGCGCTTCGCGGTTGTATTGCCTGCAATCGCGAAAATTTCTCTCGCTATCCGGTTTTCGCTATCGCGGGGTACGCACGCAGAGATATAACGGTTGCGTCGCGGCGCGTGCCGGTATCGGCTTACAATAGCGTGTTGACTTACAGTACCGCCGCGTAGTGCATCGTGACCGCTTTCTGCCGCGTCGAGTCTGACAGGGCCGTTTCACTGCTTCTGCGTTGTCTGCTTTGCTGCGTCCTTGCTGCGCTGCTTCGCTGGCTCGCTGCGTCCCTGCGTCGCTGCGTCGGGCTGGCGAGTCCGTGCGGTAGGTCGGGGCCTCTCCGGTGTCGCTGATAGCACGCGGGGCTACTGCCGTCGTTTCACGCACTCGGGATCCGGCTGGCTTTTCCTCTCCGGGATATTTAACCACCGTCTAACGATCCGTTCCCTTCGCAGGCGCAATCTGGCAGAACGTCCTCCCGTCCGGTTGGCAGATCCCACCGCTGCCACCAATTGTTGTGCCGTATCTCTGATTCGAGGGATCGGCACGGAGTTCTTTTGGATCCGCCGGGAGGAAGGAGGAATAATGTTGCCAGTGTTTTCTACTTGACGATTATTTTAATAAAAGACCTTTTATTCTTGATACACTTGTTTCGTTGATTTCGTTGCCCTGACTCGCGGGCGTTCTCAATAGGATAGTTTTCGTTGGTCGTGCGCGATTAGCCTTACGTTCTAGACTGCCCGCCGCTTCTCGGAAGGGCGGGCTTTTATCACTCGCGTATTTGCTTCCGCGATGCTGACTTAGCTGTCAGCGCTTTTGCTTCCGGGTGAGTGACCGGGATGTCACTTGCAACACCCGGAATGCCAGCTCAGGTGGATTTGGCAATATTCGGAAGAAGCGCTGACAGCTAGGTGTCGAAATAATGACACGGCGACTTCCGCCTCACAACATAATTTATTACAATCTTTACGCGCGGCTTTTCGATCATGAAATAGATTTTATAGCTGCTTATTCCGGATAACGAATTGATAGGCCATGGATCTCAAGTTTCGTTAAGCCGTAGAATTTTGCTTCCACTATCTCGATTTGGTAATTCTTCAGTTTAGCTACAGCAGCACAAAAAACGATGAATTTAGGCTCATTCGACGCGTTTTTGCACGAAACGAAAGAATCTGGCAAAAAAAAGTGTCGCTCTGTCCCGCGACGCGAGATATTAATCATTAAAATTGACAGGAATCAAGTTATGATTCCTGTCATACCGACGACATGTAGCAACACTGAACGTGCCCTGCGGCTACATGCGAATGCTCAGTGGTCGCATGCGCATGTAAAACTGCGCCAATTTTAAATAAATCAATCGTGCAGAATAACCAAGCATCTCGATTCAAGCAGTTAGGTCTCACGCTGGGAGTTTCTTTAATTTAATTATGCGGGGAAAAAAAAACACACACACACACACGGGGGGGGTGCGAGAGGGGGCCTTCGGCCCCCCCTTCCGTGCACCCACCCCACCGGTAGGCAGCGTTGACCTCGCTTTACAACATAAAGTACATGCTAAGTTGTAAAGCGAAATTATAAAGTACATGCATGGGAGGGGGTGTAGGGGAGAAAAGCCTTCCTGTTCACGTGCGCTCACGCATGTAAGCCCCCTTGCACCCCTCCATGCATGTGCTTTATAATTTTGCTTTACAACTTAAAGTACATGCTAAATTGTAAAGTGAAATTATAAAGCACATGCATGGAGGGGTGCAAGGGGGCAGAAGGCCCCTCTCTCGCACCCCCCCCCCGTGTGTGTGTGTGTGTGTGTGTGTGTGTGTGTGTATGTATGTGTGTGTGTGTGTGTGTGTGTGTGCTTCCCACGCATAATTAAACTAAAGAAACTCCCAGCGTCAACCCTAACTGCTTGAATCGAGATGCTTGGTTATTCTGCACGATTGATTTATTTAAAATTGGCGCAGTTTTACATGCACGTGCGACCACTGAGCATGCGCATGTGGCCACAGGACATGGTCGTAGTCGCTACAGCTCGTCGGTATGACAGAAATCATAACCTGATTTCTGTCAACTTTAACGTTTAATATCTCGCGTCGCGGGGCAGAGCGACACTTTTTTTTGCCAGATTCTTTCGTTTCGTGCAAAAACGCGTCGAATGAGCCTAAATTCATCGTATTTTGTGCTGCTGTAGCTGAACTAAAGAATTACTACATTTTTGGTTTAAATTTTGTTTTAAAAAATCGGAAACGTAGAGCAGCACTAAATTATGAAATGGAGGAACCTGCAAAGGCCAAAAAAAATAAATTTTTTTTTATAATTTTCAGGAATTACATCGTTCATAGGTCGATTAGTTTTAAATGAAATATGTTGTATGTAGGATTTGTTACCGATTTTCTGGAAACCGGTTTTTCTAATTTTTCGGGAAATAATTGACCAAATTTCAAAGAGTTATATATGAAACAGGGTTAGAATTTTCCGGGGAGTGCTATAAAGTGTATAATTTTTTGTTACCGATCTTTTTGGAAGCCGGTATCAAAAATTTTTCAAATTTTTCGAGAATTAACCAGTTACTTTAATTCGTGACTGTCGCGAGCAATTAAGACCGGTTTTTGGAAACTGGTTACGAAATTTTTCCAATTTCTCGGAAAATAACAAGTAGTTCGCGGTCAGACAGACAAACATACAGACGTCAGGTACTTATATATACATATATAGATAGGGGTAGAAAGAACTAAAGAATGTAATAGAATTAGAAAAATTGTTAATAGTAAAATGATGTACGATTTCTGTTAAAAAAGAAAATATACGTGATTGCTCCAATTTCCGCAAACTTTGAGATATCAAGCTGAATTTCTTTATGGATAATTTTTTTAATAGATAATTTTTATAAATAATTTTTTGTTACCGATTTTTAGAAACCGGTTTAGAAATTATTAAAATTTTGAGAAATAATAAGTACCTATTAATTGACCGATTTTTTTAAAACCAGTGCCAAAATTTTTAAAATTTTTAGAGGATAAGTTTAATTTTTTATTAATGGATAATTTTTTATTAATGGACTGATTTTCTTGAAATTGGTGTCAAAATTTTTCTAATTTTTTGTTTATGATTTTGATAAAATTGGTACCAAAAGATTACTAATTTTATGGAGATGGCTACTATGGGATTGAAAATTGGGTTTTATGAGGTTCTATTGGTGCTTCTAATTAATGAGTGAGTTTAGGGAGAGGGGAATAGATTTTGAGCCCGCGCGAAGCGCGGGCGAAAAATCTAGTAATATATATATATATATATATATATATATATAATATGTATATATATATATATATAATATATAATATATAATAAATTAAAATATGTAATAAATTAAAATTATTTAACTACTTATTACTTTAACATAAACTATACTTAGGTGAAACAAATATTTCCTCTGCAAACCTTCGGCCGGCAGCAGTCGGGAATAAAAAGTTTGGTTAGAAAAACTGCCAGTAATGTGTTCATCTGGTTGCCAGAATTAAGAACATAAAATTTAGAGGTTACCAGTATTTAAAAAAAAAGATTAAAAAAAGCGCCAAGTTCACGCATAGTAGTGTATATATGTTGTTGCCTCGAAAAAAAAGAAAGTGGTAGGGGAGAATGGGGGAATTACAGTCATCAGGCAATGCCGGTCACCTATATTTTACATAAACCAATAGTTATATCAAACTTTTTTGTCTCTATCCGTTTACATACATGATTATCGAGTAATTTATTATCCCGTGCCTATTAAACCAACATAAATTAATAAAAATCTGGTGATTCTTACTTTACGCAGTTTTTCTTATAAGAATCGATGTACTTTTAATAAAGGTTTTGCAAAATTTTTAGTAGTTAAAATTACATCTAACCGTTATTTATGACTTTTTTGGTTTTTTAGCTTCCATTTCGCCTATATTAAAAAACGATAACATCGTATAAATATATTATTATTTAATATAACAAATTCACTCGGTTTTTGGGGTAACGGTAGTCGCTTGCACGGGGAAATTGCAGTTGTGGCGCATTTGTTTATCATCGGGCACATGCCTGCAAACGTCGAGTGACAGCGTAAACATCACGGTATGTATACCTATATTTATACCACAAATTTGGTAGAATTTATCCAAACTCAGTGAGAAATGAATAATATATATGATTTACATAGACAATATTTTCAATTTGATGGACATTTCAGTCTTGAAATAACGCCGAAATATTAGGTTAAAATTTCAATTTTTCTGTTAATCATTAATTGTAATTATATTTTCAATTTAAGTTGCCTCGTTGTGTAGACCACGAAAAACCGAAAGAGGAAAATGGTCCTCAGACGAGCTCAGAGCAGCTATCGGGGCAGTAAAAGCTGGAATTCCCATTCGTCAGGCTGCGACTGCATCGAACATTCCCTTCAGCACTATCCAGCAGAGACTCAAGACCGGAGACAATTCCTCAGAGCCAAGAATGGGTCGAAAGCCTGTTTTTACAGCAGCCCAAGAAGCTGCGTTGGCTGATACTTTAATAAAGTTAGCGAAAGTGTTTTACGGACAGACATCTCTTCAAGTGCGCTGCGCAACATTTGAGTTTGCTAAACGCCACACAACATCCCCAATAATTTTAATAAAGAAAAAAGGTGTGCTGGCGTAGATTGGTTCTATGGATTCCAAACTCGTAATCCCTCAATCAGCGTGAGGAAACCAGAGGCAACAAGCCTCAATCGTGTGACTGCATTCAATCCGGAGGCTGTAAAAATGTTCTTTGATAACCTGAGGATCGTGATGGACAAATATAACTTCTCGCCATCCCAAATTTGGAATATGGACGAAACAGGAATTACAACATTCCAACAGCCCCAAAATGTGATCGCTGCAAAAGGTCAGGTGCTATGACCAGTGGTGAACGTGGAAGAACTGTCACAGTCATCTGTGCTGTCAACGCTGCGGGGAGTTTTGTTCCCCCAATGTTCATTTTTCCTCGTCAGAGAATGGCAGCTGGCTTATCAACTGATGGCCCTATCGGAGCAATTTACCATTGCTCGAAAAACGGTTGGACGACTGCAGAACTGTTCCTTGTATGGCTGAAGCACTTTGTGGAGAATTCAAAATGTTCAAAAGAGACGCCAGTCTTACTGGTTTTGGATAATCACGCAAGTCATATTTCTCTAGAAGCCTACAAATTTTGTCGTGACCATGGCATAGTGATGGTTTCATTGCCTCCACATACTTCACATCGACTTCAGCCATTAGATGTTACTTTTTTCGGTCCATTCAAAGCTGCGTTCCGCAAGGAAAGTGATAATATGATGAAATCTGAGCCGCTGCGTAAAATAACTGAATATGATCTGGCTTCACTTTTCAGAAAAGCCTACGTAAAAGTTGCTTCAATCGAAAAAGGGATTTTTGGATTTAGCTCGACCGGAATCTGTCCACTCAATTCAAAGAGCATAATTCCGCAAGAAGATTTCGCGGCTGCCTCACTGCTACGGCCAATAAATTCGAATCCACTCAGCAACGAAAACATCACACCGGAAGAAGATTTCGTGGCTGCTTCGCCGTTACAGCCAATAAATTCGAATTTACTCAGCAATGAAAACATCACACCGGAAATACTGCAACAAATAGAGCCATCGCAGACTGCTATTCACGACGATACCTTGATATCACTATTGATTATCGCAGATGCAGCATTCAATATCGACGAGCTTCCAACGTTGCTTGTGGATTCATGTGACGAAACTTCGAGAAATGATCTTGGCGGAGAAGAAATTTTATTCGCTCAGGTATCGACGAGCACCATGACGGCTGTAAGAACATCGCCGATTGTTGAACCTACTGTTTCCCGCTGTCGAACATGAGCGACATTGCACCCTGCCTGTTGCCGAAAGAAAATGTGCCACCACAGAATTCTGTACCGAAAAGAGCTGGTCGGAAGAAACAGCAATCAATAATCATCACCAGTTCTCCCATGAGAGAAGAATTAGAAGTAAAGAAGCAGAAGAAAATAATTAAGGAAGAAAAGTTGCAAGTGAATCCAAAAGGGAATCGAAAACGGAACGAAGAAAAAAGGATAATGAAGAAAAAAGAACCGATTAAAAAAAGGCAGAGAGGAAGGCCGAAAAAACCGAAAGAGAAAGAGCAGGCGAAAGAAGAAGGGAAAGAGAAGCTAAAAAAACAAACTAATGAGACTGTAAAAGATGTAAGAAAAGAAAGTTATAGTACAAAGTTGCGCTGTTGAAAGCATTTAACTTATTTTTCGTTTTTTGTTTGAGAGATATACTGTTACCTATATAATACCTAAAATGTTTAAGTAAGACAGTATTAAAAAAGGTCCTATTATTTATAATAGTTATAGGTAAGCGCATAGTTAAATAAAAAAAACTTATTTCTATTTATTTTTATGTCTGACAATCTTTTTTTTTTTTACCGATACAAGATTTTTTGGCTTCCTATCAAAATATAGCCCGCCGAACCCTGGCTGCTATATAGCGACCGGCTGGTATTACCCCAAACGTGACCGTAGTTACCCCCGAAAGCTGACCGCGGTTATCCAAGAGGCGACCGTAATTACCCAACACGTCGGACAATTGCGGTCAATTCAGAGATTTTTATAATCAATGCAGGCTTAATTATTTATTAGCTTTCTTGACTTTTTTATGCTTTTACTTTCGAAGAATGATTGATGAAGTATCCGTCAACTATTCCATTTTGGTTCTAAAAACATTTCTTTTTCAGAAAATAAGAAATAATTCTTACTGACTGCAATTCCTCCATTCTCCCCTAGTATTATACCTCGAAAAAACCTAAGTAACAAGTGGTAGACGTAATCTTTATATCTCGAAAAATCTCGAAAAAATCTAAGCAGTAGTATCTTTATTTCCAAAAAATTATAATCCAAGAGATCACTTGGGTTATAATTTTTCGGAAATAAAGATACTACTGCTTACATTTTTTCGAAATTTTTCGAGATATAAAGATTACGTCTACCACTTGTTACTTAGGTTTTTTTGAGGTATAATACTACCATTGCACTTTCTTCTTTTTTCGAGGTAACAACATATAATACATTACTATGCGTGAACTTGGCGCTTTTTTTTACCTTTTTTGAAAAAAGGTAATTTTGTACGGATATCACGCCTTTTTGTAGTATTACGCATTTTATAAACAGTATGTACAGAGTAAAGCTATTTGGAGGTATAATAATACTACCACATGGTTTATTTCGAGGTAACAACATAACAGGGTAACAACATAATACATATACACTACTATGCGTGTACTTGGCGCCTTTTTTACCTTTTTTTTAAAAGGTAATTTTGTACGTTACGTAGTGTTTTTTGTAGTGTTACGCATCTTAATCATATAAACAATATATCTAATAATCTTATAAACAGTATATACAAGGTATGAAGCTAAAAGTGTTACAGACTATTATTTCTAAAAAAAACAACAATTTAATATATTTTGCTTAGTTTTTTAAAAATAATAATCTGTAACCCTTTCAGTTGCACACCTTGTATATATATTTCAATTTCAACATAAAACATAATCGCAATATAGCATGATTAATGTTAATAAGTCGTTAACTGTAAAATTCTTTATTTATTTTTATTCGCGTGTCCTTACTGAATGTTGTTCGCAACTGTATGTACCGATATCTTCAGGTATCGATATTTTTGATAATTACAGATGGACACCTGTAACACGTGTCTGAAATTTACCCGATTTATTTATTTTTTTATTTCTTTCAACTAATCGCAAATTAATTCTATTTGATAAAAGCAATTCTGTTAAATTTCTCATACATAACGCATCGTTTATAATTTTCTATTATAAATATTAAATAGTACGATATATATATATAATAGATATGATATATATATATATAATATCTTTAATAATAGATAAAATATATAGAGAGAATATATTATAATATTATATTATTATATATATATATATTTATATATATATTAATATTTATATTTATTATATAGATATAGTTTTATATATTAATCTATATATTTATTATATTATTTAGTATATTTATATTTATATTTATATTTCTATGTTATTATTGATATATAATATAAATATATATTTTATATATATATATATATATATATATATATATATATATATATCGTACTATTTAATATTTATAATAGAAAATTATAAACGATGCGTTATGTATGAGAAATTTAACAGAATTGCTTTTATCAAATAGAATTAATTTGCGATTAGTTGAAAGAAATAAAAAATTAAATAAATCGGGTAAATTTCAGACACGTGTTACAGGTGTCCATCTGTAATTATCAAAAATATCGATACCTGAAGATATCGGTACATACAGTTGCGAACAACATTCAGTAAGGACACGCGAATAAAAATAAATATATATATATATATATATATATATATATTCGTACTCACATCCTTGAAAATTATTTCGAGAATTCGAGCGAATGTCACAACTAAATAAAATTATCTTTCATATTTTGACAGTTGAGTAGGAACATATTTGAGTTGGCGAAAAATGATTCTCTGAAACCGCACGTGTGTGTGTAAATAATTCAGTAGAAAATATATAATCTTCATTTCAAAATACATTTGCACACTACGTACCAAAAATATCTATATATATAAGTCGCGTCGTCTGTCTGTCTGTCTGTCTGTATGTCTGTATGTACGCGAACTACTCATTCGTTAGTGGATCAAATTTTTACCAAAAATATATGAAATAGAGGTAGAATTTCCCGGGGATGAAAATGTCGCGGCCAATTTTTTGCTACCGATTTTCTGGAAACCAATTTTTCTAATTTTTTTAATTTTTCGGGAAATAATTGACCGAATTTAAAAGAATTATGTATGAAACAGAGATAGAATTTTCCGGGAAGTGCTATAAAGTGTATAATTTTTCGTTACCGATCTTTTTGGAATCCGGTTACAAAATTTTTCCAATTTTTCGGAAATTAATTGACCGAATCTTAAAAAGAATTATATGAAATAGGGGTAGAATTTCCCGGGGATTGCCATAAAATGTATAATTTTTTGTTACCGATCTTTCCACCTACCTACGTACGCAACATACGCACCTACGCGCATTTACTCATTCGTGGACCGAATTTTTACCAAAAGTATGTGAAGTAGGGGTAGAATTTCCCGGGGAGTGCCATAATGTGTATAGTTTTTTGCTACCGATTTTCTGAAAAACGGTTTTTCTAATTTTTCCAGTTTTTCGGAAATTAATTGACCAAATCGCAAAGAATTGCATATGAAGTAGGGGTAGAATTTCCCGGGAATTGCATTAAGTGTATAATTTTTTGTTACCGATCTTTTTGAAAACCAATTCCAAAATTTTTCTAATTTTTCTGGAAATATTTAACTGAATCTCAAAGAATTGTATATGCTGACACACACATACACGCGCGCACACATATAATTTATTCATTAAGCCTAAATTTTGCTAACATTACTCCTTAAAAGTGATATAGTTTATATTTTTTACGTGAGTAATTTTATAATTTTACGTGAGTCATTTTATAATAATTGACTATATACATAAATAGCTGGTTTCACATGTTAAATGTCATTAGATGAAATAAAACCGAATTAAATAGATGTCATCATGGATATGGAAAATGTGATTATAAGTGAAACAAATGGACATAAAATACAAAGTGTTATCAGTGGTTAAATAAATCAACAGAGTGCATTAGAAAATGGCAACACGAACAGCATGAGTGAAATAAGTAGAAGAGAAATCGAAGAATCTAGAAATGGTAAATACTAAATAATATTTATTTCTTTTTTCAGTTTATATATTTCTCTATTCTTTTTTTCTCCCTATTTTAGTAAATATATACTTCTTTTCTTCTCCCTATTTTAGTAAATATACTTATACTTATATATATAGATAAATATATTTATATATATATAAAGATCTATTTATAATTATAAATATCAGCATGGATGAAATGAAACTGAATAAAACGGAAATTGTGAATGAAACAAATGGATATGAAATACAAAATGGTAATGAAATAGCTAGAAGAGAAAGCAAAGAATTTAGTAATGGTAAATATTAGGAGGAGGGCGAATGGAAGAAGGGCCCGGCACGTCACCGGGCAGCCTCGAGTCGAACTCACGTTCGAAGGAGAAATACGAGCCGGACGTGCTGGTGAGAAACGCAAGACGAAATAGACCTTCGAGAGAGGTTCAGTGTCGATCTATGGGCGAGAGCGTAGTCGAAGCTAACACGGAAACGCGAAATCTGCTTCTTGGTACGATTAAGGAAAGCGACTTGAATAAAACGACGAACGTATGGTCTCGAAAAAATTATCCACACGAGACTGCTTCTCGGTCCGTTACGGATTGGCCCATGAACAAGAATGAAGCTACATACAAGGTGCATGCAGCAGCCCGGTAAACGCATGAAATCTAACGCGATCACGACTCTCGAGCTGCGAAGGAGAAACTCCGATCCAGCTACGAAAATTTCGGGTTTAAGTGAAGATAAAACGGGTTTGCAGGAAGTGGTAAAACCTACTTATTTAACACATTTTCTAAGTGTTATTCGAGGAAGAAACGAGATAGTTCTTCCATGTGCCTCGACTGGAATTACAGCAACACTTCTAAAAGGAGGAAGAACTTATCACTTCCTATTCAAGCTTTCAATTCCAATTGATGATAGTGCTAAATCTAATATCAGAGGAAATTCTCAAGCTGCACGAGAACTGATCATTGCCAAACTAATCATATGGGATGAGGTGAGCATGACTGTTGGACATGCTTTAACAGCGGTTGATAAACTTTTAAGAGATTTAATGAAAAATTCTCGACTATTTGGAGGAAAAGTAATTTTATTTGCAGGAGATTTTAAACAAAATCTTCCCGTAGTGCCACATGCACAGAAAACAGCCATAATTGAGTCGACTGTAAAATACAGTTCTATATGGAGGAATGTAACTCAGGTTAAACTAAAGCAAAATATGAGAACTGGGGAAGAAAAAGAATTTGCAATTGGCTAATGCAACTCGGAGATGGTAAATTATCAAATACGGATGGACTACATCTCGATACAATTGAAATTCCCCAGAATTTTATATCAAAAGAATCTCTTATTGCTGAAATTTTTGGTGATAGAATCACCGCAAGGAACAGATTAAAAAAAATCCAGATCGAACGATTTTTTGTCTTAAGAATGAGGATATATTCAAAATTAATGACGAAATTTTTTGTCTAATGGAAGGAGAAGAAAAAGAGTATCTCAATTGACTCTATTGTAAGTGATGATCCACAAGAGCAATTGAATTTTTCAACTGAGTTTTTAAACTCTCTGACACCTTCTGAAATGCCAGTTCATCGATTTAAAATAAAAGTCAGTGCTACAATAATCCTATTAAGAAATTTAAATACTAAAAAAGGACTCTGTAATGGCACAAGATTTATTGTTACTAATTTGAAAAATAATCTAATTTATGCAGAGGTTCTAACTGGTCTCCTGCTCGAGGACAGATTGCCTTTATTCCAAGAATATATTTAATTACAAGTGAAGTGAACTGCCATTTAAGTTTAAACAAAGACAGTTTCCTATTCGAGTGTCATTTGCTATGACAATCAATAAATCACAAAGACAAAGTTTAGAAAAAGTTGGGATTTATTTGTTACATCCTGTATTTGCTCATAGTCAACTTTATGTGGCATTTTCTAGAGCAACCAGAAAAGAAAGTGTAAAAATTAAGATTGATGAATTAAGCAATCAAGGACATCTAATAAAAAGAAGTAAAAAATGTTTTACAAAAAATGTAATATACAGAGAAATTTTATAAATTGAAAAATTATAAAATTGTATAAATGAATATAATATAGATAATTAAAATGTTAATAAAATATATATTTAATTAATTTTTAAATAAATTACATAAAAAATTATAAATATTAAAATTGTAAAAATAATTTTACAAATAATAATTAATTTTTAGCATGAGTGTAAGTGTGCAGTACGAAGTACGTTTTGAAATGTCAAAAAAGTAAATTGCGATCGATTCCCTCAAAATTGGTACCAAAATTTTTTTTATAGTGGAATAGGCCTACTATTGGGGAAACCACTAAAAAAAGAAACGCATTTACAATAGTACCTTAAAGGTGATGCAGAAATCTATTGGCGTTAAATGTAAATATACGCTAGCACCTATTTGCGTGTTTTATTACATATGTCCTCCGGGGCTAAGCCTTTATAGATTTATAGTTTCCTAGTTTTGAGGTCCACGCGCTAGCTTTGAGGCCCGCGCGAAGCGCGGGCCGAAACGCTAGTATAATATAATAACGTAGTTTTTGCTATTTAATTGATTGAATTTCAGAAAAGAAAAATATTTAAAAATATATAACTATGTCAGTCAATAAAGAGACATAGACGCAAATTGAATCATATATATTTAATTGCCGGCTCATTAAATATAAAGTGCACACACATAGAAATTGTATATTTTTCTATACTTAAATGCAATAGAAGAAATAATTAAATAAGTATCCTTGCATAGGAATATTGTGTACAATTTTTACAAAACAGAGATTCGCGCAATTAAGATACGTAATAAAATTAATAACGATTCTATAAATCTTAGTTATATGTTAATAATACAACCTGATCTTTTTAATCATGAAACTTACAAATTAACGGAAAAAGATTCGTATCCTAAATCGAAAACAAATTATGTGTAAACATAATAAAAATTGTATGAATTAAAATTATGTGTATACACATAATAAAAATGCGGAGTTAATTTTGTCGGACATAATTTTAATTCATCCAATTTTTATTAGACATAATTTTAATTCGTCCAATTTTTATTATGTCTAGACATAATTTTAATTCAGCGAATTTTTATTATGTCATGACAATTTTAATTCTGCCACTAGGGAATTTGTAAGTCGATTTTTATATGAATCAAGCTTGAATTTGATGTCTAGGTGTCCCAGGTTGCCGATGACGAGGTCCACATAATGCGCTCTATAGTTTTCGGTATCCAGATGTATTAATATCTTGAATTCGATGTCCACGTGTTCCAGGTTGCCGATGACGGGTTCCAGATAGTGCGCTTTATAGTTTTTGGTGTCCAGATGTAATAATACGTTGAATTCGATGTCTAGGTGTCCCACGTTGCCAATGACGAGGTCCACATAGTGCGCTCCGTAGTTTTCGGTGTCTACGTGTATTAATACTTTGAATTCGATATCTACGTGTCCTACATTCAGATTTAAAGTTATTAATACACCTAGACAACGAAAACTACAAAGCGCACTATGTGGACCTCGTCATCGACAACCTGAGACACGTAGACATCGAATTCGAGGTATTATTACACCTAGACACCGAAAACTACGGAGAGCGCTATCAGGACTTTGTCATCAGCAACCTGGGACACCTAGACATCAATTTCAAGGTACTAATACACGTAGACACTGAAAACTACGGAGCGCACTATGTGGACTCGTCATCGGCAACCTAGGACACCTAGACATCAAATTCAAGGTATTAATACACGTAGACACCGAAAACTACGAAACTCACTATCTAGACATTGTCATCGGCAACCTGGGACACGCGGACATCGAATTCAAGGTATTAATACACCTAGACACCGAAAACTACGGAGAGCGCTATCAGGACTTTGTCATCAGCAACCTGGGACACCTAGACATCAATTTCAAGGTACTAATACACGTAGACACTGAAAACTACGGAGCGCACTATGTGGACTCGTCATCGGCAACCTAGGACACCTAGACATCAAATTCAAGGTATTAATACACGTAGACACCGAAAACTACGAAACTCACTATCTAGACATTGTCATCGGCAACCTGGGACACCTAGACATCGCATTCAACGTATTATTACACCTGGACATCGAAAACTACGAAGCGCACTATGTGGACCTCGTCATCGGCAACCTGGGACACCTTGACACCGAATTCAACGTATGATTACACCTAGATACCGAAAACTATGAAACGCACTATTTGGATCCAGTCATCGGCAACCTGTGACACGTAGACATCGAATTAAAGGTATTAATACACGTAGACACCGAAAACTACGGAACGCACTATGTGGACCTCGTCATCGGCAACCTGGGACACCTAGACATCGAATTCAACGTACGATATTACACCTGGACACACCGAAAACTATGAAGCGCACTATCTGGATCCCGTCATCGGCAACCTGGGACACGTGGACATCGAATTCAAGAATTAATACACGTAGACACCGAAAACTACGGAGCGCACTATGTGGACCTCGTCATCGGCAACCTGGGACACGTAGACATCGAATTCAACGTATTATTACACCTGGACACCGAAAACTATGAAGCGCACTATCTGAACCTCGTCATCGGCAACCTGGGATACCTAGACATCGAATTCAAGCTTGATTCATAAGAATCGACTTAAAAATTCCTTAGCGGCACTTTCTGCCAAGCGTAGAGAACCTTCTTTTCCGTTGACTCAATATATATTATATATATACCTAATTTACCTAAATAGAAATCTTCCTCCTGACTGATAAGTCTATCGACCTAATTTCGAAATACGCGCGCGATATCAAAACTGGCGATACCTGCGCCGCCAGTGTCGAAAAAGTGAAAGGGACGTTTCTCTGATAATCATAATAATATTGAGATGAAAGCGGTCGGCGTAGAAGTAGGAAGTATCTTAAAAATAAATTTTCACATTTGGACTTTGCGTCGCAATATCTCCGCTCGTAGGGCACGTAGCGGAAAATTATGAGAAACCCCCCCCCCCCTAATTGGACCCCAAGCTATCGATCAAGCCTACTTAGAACTTGATCCGTTCACTCGTTATCGAGATCTCAACATCTCGCGGTACTCACGGGTACTCGCAACTCGTCGCGTCGCGTAAAAGAGTCACGGTCGGTTTCGCTCCGCGTGTATGTACTTGGCGCGAGACACTACCGTGTCTCTTAATTAGGTGCAATTGAGCTTGGTCATTATTATATTAATTAAAAATTAAAAATCAATTTTATTTAAACTTTCTAATTTTATTTATAAAGTTTATAATTGGAGCAATCAGAAAATAATATTTTAAAAAGATAAAGTATCTCATCACACTTGTATATATATATTAAATCAATTACTACCGAATGCTTAATATGCCAGTAATTGGGTCTTTCACCCTAGCACTCTTCGAAAAATTCTACCCCTACTTTATATACAATACTTTGAAATGCAGTCCACTAACGAATGAGTAGTTCGCGGTCAAACAGACATACAGACATACAGGTATGAAGTGATTTATTCGAACACGCAATGTATGTAGGAATGCATTGCACATTTAATTAATAATAATTGTTTATTAATAACAGTTTTCTTATTACGGTATATATTTTTTTTAATAAAATATAAATCAATATCAAAATTTGATGTAAAAATATTTGGCATCAATATTACGCAACATAACATATATGTATAGGTATTTACTGATAGCGTATGAAAAAAAATACATTTTAATAATGTATAAGTTTACTTTATAGGTAATATAAATCATAACATATAATCAATATTTACACAGATTACACTTTACTAAATTGACATGAAAAGATAATTCAATAACGTAAATGTATTTACAGTAATAAAAAGTAGAATTTTATCATTATTTATCTTACGCAAATATATAAAAAAATCTGTAACTCATTGTCAGTCATGCACGGAGAGCACCGCGGCGAATTCTTCCTACTCGTGAATATAATTTTTAATACTTAAAAAGTTTCACTTTTAAATATGTATAAAAACTGAAAATCAACATATAAATTATATATTTGTGTTACAGAATAATTTATTATTATAAGATGATTCAGAAATAGACGTATTATCTATTGTACCTTTCTATGAACAATAGTTTTTTGTTAAACAAGAGGAATGCAAAATGTTTAGTTCTAGTGTTTTCAACGTATATAAATAGCATATAAATATGTAACTTTGTTATTAAATTTCATGAATTTATCTGCCTTATCTCGTATTTGTAAATCGCAAATCTATCCAAAGTGAATAAAAATCTTCCAATTATAATTACAAATCAAGAGACACGGCAGTGTCTCGCGCCAAGTACACGCGGAGCGAGACCGACCGTGACTCTTTTACGCGACGCGACGGGTTGCGAGTACCCGAGATGTTGAGATCTCGATAACGAGTGAACGGATCAAGTTCTAAGTAGGCTTGATCGATAGCTTGGGGTCCAATTAGGGGGGGGGGGGTTTCTCTCATAATATTCCGCTACGTGCACTACGAGCGGAGATATTGCGACGCAAAGTCCAAATGTGAAAATTTATTTTTAAGATACGTATACTACTTCTAACGCCGACGTCTGATATGATGACGTCATAATCAGAAACGTTACTTTCACTTTTTCGACGCTGGCGGCGCAGGTATCGCCAGTTTCGATATCGCGCGCGTATTTCGAAATTAGGTCGATAGACTTATCGGTCAGAAGGAAGATTTCTATTTAGGTAAAAATTAGGTATATATATAAATAATATATATTGAGTTAACGGAAAAGAAGATTCTCTACGCTTGGCAGAAAATGCCGCTAGGGAATTTTTAAGTCGATTCTTATGAATTAAGCTTGAATTCGATGTCTAGGTATCCCAGGTTGCCGATGACGAGGTCCAGATAGTGCGCTTCATAGTTTTCGGTGTCCAGGTGTAATAACACGTTGAATTCGATGTCTACGTGTCCCAGGTTGCCGATGACGAGGTCCTCATAGTGCGCTCCGTAGTTTTCGGTGTCTACGTGTATTAATACCTTGAATTCGATGTCAAGTGTCCCAGGTTGCCGATGACGAAGTCCACATAGTGCGCTTCATAGTTTTCGGTGTCTACGTGTATTAATACCTTGAATTCGATGTCCACGTGTCCCAGGTTGCTGATGACGGGATACAGATAGTGCGCTTCAGAGTTTTCGGTGTCTATGTGTAATCGTACGTTGAATTCGATGTCTAGGTGTCCCAGGTTGCCGATGACGAGGTCCACATAGTGCGCTTCGTAGTTTTCGGTGTCCAGGTGTAATAATACCTTGAATTTGATGTCCACGTGTTCCAGGTTGCCGATGACGGGATCCAGATAGTGCGCTTCATAGTTTTCGGTGTCCAGGTGTAATCGTACGTTGAATTCGATGTCTAGGTGTCCCAGGTTGCCGATGACGAGGTCCACATAGTGCGCTTCGTAGTTTTCGGTGTCCAGGTGTAATAATACGTTGAATGCGATGTCTAAGTGTTCCAGGTTGCCGATGACAAAGTCTACATAGTGCGCTTCATAGTTTTCGGTGTCCAGGTGTAAGAATACGTTGAATTCAATGTCTACGTGTCTCAGGTTGCCGATGACGAGGTCCACATAGTGCGCTTCGTAGTTTTCGACGTCCAGGTGTAATAATACGTTGAATGCGATGTCTAAGTGTTCCAGGTTGCCGATGACGATGTCTAGATAGTGAGCTCCGTAGTTTTCGGTGTCTACGTGTATTAATACCTTGAATTCGATGTTTAGGTGTCCCAGGTTGCTGATGACGAGGTCCAGATAGCGCGCTCGGTAATTTTTGGTGTGTAGGTGTAATAATACCTCGAATTCGATGTCTACGTGTTCCAGGTTGTCGATGACGAGGTCCACATAATGCGTTTCATAGTTTTTGGTGTCTATAGGTGTATTAATAACTTTAAATCTGAATGGGTGCGTTCAGCCGATACTCCGCTAGCCTAGCAATTGTGAGCAGTCGCTCGTTTTCGCTCGTTTCCTCTCCTTTCAATCCATTAGGTCAAAAGAGAGGAAACGAGCGAAAACGAGCGTCTGCTCACGATTGCTAGGCTAGCGGAGTATCGGCTGAACGCACCCAATGTAGGACACGTAGATATCAAATTCGAGGTATTAATACATGTAGACACTAAAAACTACGAAGCGCACTATGTGGACCTCGTCATCGGCAACTTGGAACACATGGCCATCGAATTCAAGGTATTAATACACCTGTACACCGAAAACTATAGAGCGCACTATGTGGACCTCGTCATTGGCAACCTGGGACACCTAGACATTGAATTCAAGCTTGATTCATAAGAATTGACTTAAAATTTCCCTAGCGGCAGAATTAGAATTATGTCATGACATAATAAAAATTGCTAAATTAAAATTATGTTTAGACATAATAAAAATTGGACAAAAATTATGTCTAGACATAATAAAAATTGGATGAATTAAAATTATGTCTGACGTAAAAATAATTATCAAAAATATTGATACCTGAAGATATCGGTACATATACAGTTGCGAACAACATTCAGTAAGACACTCAAATAAAAATAAATAAAGAATTTTACAGTTAACGACTTATTAACATTAATCATGCTTTATTGCGATTATGTTTTATGTTGAAATTGAAAAATATATACAAGGTGTACAACTAAAAGGGTTACAGATTATTATTTTAAAAAAACTAAGCAAAATATTAAATTGTTGTTTTCTTTAGAAATAATAGTCCGTAACAATTTTAGCTTCATACCTTGTATTATATACTGTTTATAAGATTATAAGATATATTGTTTATAAGATTAAGATGCGTAACACTACAAAATGGCGTGATATCCGTACAAAATTACCTTTTTAAAAAAAAGGTAAAAAAGAGCGCCAAGTACACGCATAGTAGTGTATATGTATTATGTTGTTACCCTGTTATGTTGTTACCTCGAAAAAAACAAAGTGGTAGTATTATACCTCCAAATAGCTTTATCCTGTACATACTGTTTATAAAATGCGTAATATACTACAAAAAGGCGTGATATCCGCACAAAATTACCTTTTTTAAAAAAAGGTAAAAAAAGGCGCCAAGTACACGTATAGTAGTGTATATGTTGTTACCTAAAAAAAAATGAAAGTGGTAGTATTATACCTCGAAAAAACCTAAGTAACAAGTGGTAGATTTTTATATCTCGAAAAATCTCGAAAAAATCTAAGCAGTAGTATCTTTATTTCCGAAAAATTATAACCCAAGTGATACACGTCACAAAATTATGTTACCTTATCAAAAAGAAGAGTCGCACTTCAAGTGATCTATTACAATTACAAAAAAGAAATGATATCTCTTTAAATTAGAGCGCCAATTACAGATAGAACTTGTATATTGCCTCAATAAATAATTGTTGCACTACTTTGAAAAATCTTTACATTGTGTCAATTAGAAAAAAATGTATGATAACAATTTTATAAGATTAAAAAATTTTATTTAAATTTAACAAGGGAATACAAGATATTTAAATACAAAGTTTACATGTGTATTTTTTAATGGTCACAAAGAATTACAGAGGTAACAGTACAAAATACAAATATTTTATTAAAATATTTAATCCAACGAGGGAATACAATTTGTATTTAAATATAAAATTTATATATGTATTTTTCAATAAAATAAAATATTTAATCACAAAGAATTACAAAGGTAACAGTACAAAATAAAAATATTTTATTAAAATACATAAATTTTTCTTGTAAAAAAAACTTGGCGCTGTTAGACTTCGAAAATTTAAATAAATAAATAAATTTATTCTATACTTAATTATAAGCCGCATTATCCGCCGTCCGCGTCGTCACGCACACCCATATCATTCACTCCCACATCCACGCTGATAATCATTTAATATTACTCCCATCGCATTTTTCTCTGAATTATTTTTATTTACTGTTGTCCTTATTTATTTAAAATTTCGAGGTCTAACAGCGCCAAGTTTTTTTACAAGAAAAATTTATGTATTTTAATAAAATATTTTTATTTTGTACTGTTACCTTTGTAATTCTTTGTCATTAAATAATTTATTCTATTGAAAAATACATATATAAATTTTATATTTAAATACAAATTGTATTCCCTCGTTGGATTAAATATTTTAATAAAATATTTGTATTTTGTACTGTTACCTCTGTAATTCTTTGTGACCATTAAAAAATACACAATGTAAACATTACAATGTAAACTTAGTATTTAAATATCTTGTATTCTTTTGTTAAATTTAAATAAAATTTTTTAATCTTATAAAATTGTTATCATACATTCTTTTCTAATTGACATAATGTAAAGATTTTTTAAAGTAGTGCAACAATTATTTATTGAGGCAATATACATGTTCTCTCTGTAATTGGCGCTCTAATTTAAAGAGATATCATTTCTTTTTTGTAATTGTAATAGATCACTTGAAGCGCGACTCTTCTTTTTGATAAGGTAACATAATTTTGTGACGTGTATCACTTGGGTTATAATTTTTCGGAAATAAAGATACTACTGCTTAGATTTTTTCGAGATTTTTCGAGATATAAAAATCTACCACTTGTTACTTAGGTTTTTTCGAGGTATAATACTACCACTTTTATTTTTTTTTAAGTAATAACATATACACTACTATACGTGTACTTGGCGCCTTTTTTTACCTTTTTTTAAAAAAGGTAATTTTGTGCGGCTATTATATACAAGTATTATACAAAAGTATTATACATGTTTCAAAATAACCGCAAACACACACACGCACACACATACACACACACACACATACACGCGCGCACACTCACACGCACGACACGCACGTATATGCACGCACACGCACGCACGCACATATATATATACTCTATATAACCATGTATAAATAATTATATATACCATGTATAATCTGTATAATCACTTAATAATAAAAGTTTTATAACAAACTAGCATGCCCCGCCGGGATTCGCCCCGGCCCCGGTATTTCTAATTTTTTTTTTTTTTTTTTTTTTTTTTTTTTTTTTTTTTTTTATTCTGCTATTCGGGGCGGAGACGAATCCAACAAATCATAGATCATTAAAATCTGTCCAGCCGTTCTTGAGTTATAAGTGCTGTAACTATCCCCGCGACTTTGTTTTATGTATATTAATTTTGAATAATCTTTTTCAGATAAAGAAAACATACAAATTATTTTAAACAAAAGACGCAATCACCCTCTATGTATGTTCCTTATGTATGTAATTTTTTTCTTTGTAAATTAATTTTTATATCTTCTATGTTGTAAATGTTTTAGATATTCGCATATATTATGTTTTGTAATTACAAAAACTACAATTATTATATAACTAGAATGATTATGGTTAAATTATATACTTATTTTTATTGTTGATATATATAATTTTAGGAAACAAATTTAAAAATTGATATTAAGATTTTCTTAGAAAACAATAAAATGTAGAAACAAAAATAGAAAACATTAAATTTAATATTCAAATTTTGTATAATAAAAAATTAAAAACTTTTATTGATGTGTCTCAAATTGGTTTTTTCAGATTGTTATTCAAGAAACATAATTAGATGCCACACAACATTCAATCGCTTATAAGTTTAATTTGAAGTTAGTAAACAAACATTTGACTACCTCAATAATAGTTAATTTCTTATTGTAATATCAATACTACTTCTAATGATTAACAAAATAATTGAATTATTTTCTATTTTCAACAAGAGTAATGGATATAATTACAACATTTGAGTCTAATAATTATTAAGTAACAGTAAAGCAATATACATAATATGCATTATTATTATTTATGTATAACAGAAAATGATAATATATCACAATGTAGTATGTTAAAACCAATATTCCAATATTTGAAGTCTATTTTATCACAACTTTAAAGAATAAAACTGTATTACATATTGTAACTGTATTACATATTAAAGCAATGCTATCTTGGCTATATAAATATGTGTGTACGTGTATGCGTCCGTTTCCTTTTTATTTCATTTGTATTTTAAAGGGTATAAAATTTTTTTTTTTTTTACAAGTTATAAAGTTTTTGACAAAGAATAATTTTTCAAAAGATTGTAAATTATGTATTTCTATTTTAACTGAAATAAAATGTATTATAAACAAGTGACAAACATAATAAAGGTAAAGCGTAAAGAATATGTAACTATATACAAGAAAAGTGTAATTGCACTTAGATAAAAGTGTAAAAATAATATGTATGTAATGTCCATTTAATTTTACCTTTATAAATATTTTTTTTTATAACAATTATTTTAAAGATATTATCAAAACATGAATATATACATACATAACGTGTCCAATTTTAATAAAACCAGTCAGAAATAAACAAATATCTAAAAAAATGAATAGATTTATACAAAAATAGCTTATGCAATAATTGTTTTGTTTTAAGTAAGACATTCTGTAGGAAAAAATATTATAATGAGAGCATTAAGAAAGGGAACTTTTCGCTAAATATTTTATATTTTATTTTATGTAATAATGAGTGAATATCTGAGTAAAATCCTAATATAATTTTGTACAATATTGTTCAAATATTGTATCAAATATTAAATAATATAATTTGCAAGTACATATAAATTTCCATTTTTATTTTTAGCAAACATTCGATCATCAAAAAAACAAATGCAATAATAATAAAAAATAATAATAATAATGCAATAATAATAGATATATGTATGTGCAAAATTTAATAATGTATATAAATTTCATCATGTATATAATTGCTCATTTCCCTGTAATCATTATACTACTAGTCCAGTCAATGTAGGAAAATACTTAGAAATTTCTCCTCGAAGAGTAAACTTTTTTGGAAAGTGTTCTTTTGGGTTTCAGAAAACATGTCCCAAAAGTTTACCAACGTAAACCCTGTGCTAAATGTTTTATTTAACAAAAAAGACCGAAAAAATCGGTTTTTTTTTAGTATAACTAAAAAAACATTAATTTTATGAAAAAATAAACCATGCCAATCGAAAGAGGAGAAAATTTTACTAAAGAAACAAAACTAAAGTTTTCTTAATATTAATATGTGTAGGAGTAATAATTTTTTAATTAACGCTTCAAAGTGCGTCGATGTCGATGCTGTCCCGTGTGAAGCCGCCTGCAGAGTACGCGAGCGCGCGCGCACTTTTTAAAAAGAGTTGTAACTTTTGATTGGATCGATAGAATCAAATTTTACAAAAAACATTCGAAAGTAGACGTAATTTACTCATTTTCAAGTGGTTTAGAAAAATTGAGAAAGCATTTTGAGTATATTTAAATCGAATTTGAAGAGAGGCGATGTGAAATTTATGACTTATTTTACTAATATCATTGCCATTTATTTAAATTTGCAGATTTTCACTTTTAAATTAAAGCATTATATTCTTAAAATATGTGCTGATAACATGTAATAAGTGAAAAAAATTACAAAAATTTATTTTTTAACAGTTGGGACCTCAAAATTGATAGTTTTCTTAAAATTTCGTTATTTCAAAATTGATCAACAAGTTTGACTGCAGATATTATTGCTTAAGAAATAGATATTGAAATTTAATAATAGGGTTTTTTAAAGCTGAAAATATGTACTTTAAGATGATACATGTTTTATTTGAAAAACAAAATATTAAGCAGGTGTATTTTTCAAAAAAGTATATAAAAATAAATGTCAAACTATAAGAAAATATGAAAATTTCTCTATTTTCAAAATCGAAAAAGTAATATCTTAAAGAATTATATATGAAACAGGAGTAGAATTTTCCGGGGAGTGATATAAAGTGTATAATTTTTGGTTACCGATCTTTTTTGGAACCGGTATCCGAAATTTTTCCAACTTTTTGGGAAACAATTGACCGAATCTTAAAGAATTGTATATGAAACAGAGGTAAAATTTCCTGGGGAGTGCTATAAACTGTATAGGATTTCTCGGCTCGCGCGCGGAGAACCGCAGCGTGCGAGTAAGCGGGTGCTCGCTGCAAATAAATGTTACGCTGTCTCCATCCTTTTTCTAACATTCTTTTGTTTTAAGAATCGTTCACATATATTTTTGAGGTTTAACAAAAGGAAATCAGTTTGCGAAGCGCCTCCGCCACAGAACAGTCTCCGTAATTGTTGGAAGTGCTTTTTACCCGCCCTTTTGAGTCGCCATTTTATAATGTTGAAAATTTTACTTCAGATTCGTATTCAGCAACCTTGAAAACACAGTACCTATGAATTTCATGATTATATATACATTTAACATTTTTTTAATTATAATTACTTTTTCACATTTTTCTTTAAAAAAATCGGTTTTTTTCGTTTTTTTCCGAAAATAGGTAAGAGCACATAAAATAAATAGGTAAACTTTTCCATTTAAGGGTAGAAAAGCACTTTCCAAAAGGTTTCAAGTGAATTCATTCTTCGAGAACAAATTTCCAAATAACGCATGTTTTTCGCCTACGTTGCCTGGACTATACTTTTACACACAAGAAGAAAACAAATTTAAAAATAAAGTAAATTATATTTATATTTTCCAAATAATTTTTTCCTAATATTTCCTATATTATTAAAATTATTTTTTGGTTTCCGCTTTTCATTCATATTCATATAACAGAACATTCCTAAATGACAAGGTTATACTCAAAATGTAACTTTTTTAAATATTTAATAAATTTTTTTATTAAATATCAATTTAATAAATATTTTTTAAATACTATATATATATACGATACAAAAGTTTGTTATTTAGGAATATAGCATAACATGGTTTTGAGAAAAAAGCGTTTAAAGTTTCAAGTTCTTGGAGCGCGCGCTTTACTTGCGTAACGCTCAGTATTTCAAGTTCGAATTTCGCTCTGGAACTTTGGGAACATATTCTAGAGATATTGGGTGACCCATTTTAACTTAGGCAGCCAAATAACTCGAAGAATAAGCACACTACGAAAAAATGTTTCGAGTCAAAATTTTGTCATTTCAAGGGGGACGTACAATGACGTTAAAATTAGCCCCCTCACCCTTCCCCCTGGGTGGTGAGGAGGGGCAAGTTTGAAATCTTAAATGGGAACCCCTATTTTTTATTGCATATTCGGAATCTTTGGCTACAAACACATACAATTTGTCTGAAACATTTTTCTCGATTCATGATAGATGGCGCTGTAATCGACGAAATTCAATTTCTTTGATTTCTCTTACTGAGAACCCATGCTTGCGATTCTGCAATAAATTAACAATAAAAATACCACGTTTTCATTGTTAACACTCGAAATTTTGGAGGGATACTTAGAGGAACTCCATCAGATGGAAAGTCCAAAATGTCTCGGTACTTTGGACCATTCAAGTTGCCTAAAGACTGTGATTTAGCGCTGTACTAACACCAGCCAAATTCAGAAGCGCGTCCGCACCTTCTGCAATCTTTCTTTGTTCATCATCTGTGGATTTAGTTCCTCCTCGTTAGAATGTTTGCTTTCCAATTTTATCGAGTTGACACAGCTATAAGTATGATCTTCACTGGAACTCCTGGTGATTACAGGCACCAGCTTTTCCGATTCTGGCAATTTTCGTTTACGATCTTTATTGTGATTCAGAATGATAGATCCATGCTTGAAGGAAAGCATAGCGGCAGCTGCTGCATCGACGTCGCTGTCTATCTCGGTTTCTGCGCTATCATTAATATTGCCAGTCTTTTGGATAGATACGGAAAGAGAACCGGATCTGGGAGACGTGCATTTACGCATAAACGGTAGGTTACGCTAAAAGCAGTTTCTTGAGAAGTAATTAATGAGTAATAAAAAATAATGAGAAGTTTGTTTTAAGACTAATTTCGAATGTTAACAATGAAAACGTGGTATTTTTATTGTTAATTTATTGCAGAATCGCAAGCATGGGTTCTCAGTAAGAGAAATCAAAGAAATTGAATTTCGTCGATTACAGCGCCATCTATCATGAATCGAGAAAAATGTTTCAGACAAATTGTATGTGTTTTTAGCCAAAGATTCCGAATATGCAATAAAAAATAGGAGTTCCCATTTAAGATTTCAAATTTGCCCCCCCTCACTACCCAGGGGGAAGGGTGAGGGGACTAATTTTAACGTCATTGTACGTTCCCCTCGAAATGACGAAATTTTGACTCGAAACATTTTTTCGTAGTGTGCTTATTTTTCGAGTTATTTGGCTGCCTAAGTTAAAATGGGTCACCCGGTATTAATAATTTATGACGATTAATCGGACCAAAACCAATGGTCTAATCGTCACGATGATTAAATTATTTGCCAATTGTAGTCGATGAAATAAACGTTTAATGTTTATTGTATTGTTGGCGAATTACGAATATACTTTCGGTAAACTTAATAACTTTAATAACTTAATGCTTTATATAAAAAAACTGACTTATGGAGAAGAAATTTATGGTTACCTATATTTAAAAAAAATCTAAATACACTCTTATACAGGTGCATTATTACTACATCTGTAAAGAAAGCAACACAACAAAAATTGTAAGTACAACTTTGATTATTTTGTTTATTATCTTTTTTTCTCTCATTAATCATACTTATCTCAGATCGTGCATGCACTTATAATTCCTTGATTACTATTACAATATTACAAAATATAATATCAAAAATAAGTCGATACATATCTAATATGTAAATATATATTATTTTATTATGTATTATTTACCTTAATTGATCTTGAATGTCCTCATGTAATAATCATTGAACTTGTCTTAAAAAGGATTGTCATATAAAATAAATATAGCACTCTATTAAAAAAATGAAGTTACTAAACGTTGAAATATCCTCAACGCCTCCACTTATAAAATAATCGTTTCCACTATATGATGTCCTCTCCCTTATATTGAACATGTCTGTATATATAAATCTAATTCTAGATTTTAAGTATTTCAATTTAATATCTTTCTTACACGCGCAGAATGACTGATTTATGTAACAAAAAATAAATAAAAATATGAAAATTGATATATTTTATGTTAAAAACAATTAATATTTTTTAGAAAATATTTCGTATTTTATCTTAATATGTTTTCGACATAAAATGTAAAATATGTCATAAAGTATTCACTGTCTAATAACCATATTTTATTTTTATATACAGAATAAAAATGAGAAAAATCGATTATGTGATATAAAAAACACGGCTATTTAAAAAAAATAAATATTTAAAGAAAAAAACTGTGATTGTACATTGCAAATGTATTGATGCCTACATGTATTGATGTCTACACAAAGAACAGAATCACCGATCGATTTCTCTTGTCATTTTTATGTAAATATAAAATTATTAACAATAAAATTACATCGTACAAAAGTAAACACTACTGCAAAATATGTTATAATTTTTAAATAAGTATTAAAATATACTTAAAAAATGTATGTCAAAGTGTCTCCAAAACATTCAAAAATATAAAAGAAAGATTTTTTATACATGACCATATTTTCGAGAAAAATAAATTTTAAAATTAAAAATTTAATAACATTTTTACGTTTCTTTAAACTTGAATGTTTAAAATATTTGTCATGTGTTGCGTGTCATACTTCAACTAATTTATCTCGCTACAGTTACCAAAATATGTATAAAATGAATGCTACATTGAAATGAAAAACAAAAGTAATATATAACAAAACAAATATATAAATAAAGATATTGTAAATAAATGTATAATTATATATAAAATCTAATTGCGCAAAAGAAACCAATAATGCTGCTAATTTCTTTAATGTATTTAGTAGATATATTATATTCTAAAATGTTATTAAATATGTATAATGTATTGTAATGTATATATAATATAATAATGTATTGTAATGTATTGTAGTGTATAATAAAATCAATAAACAAATAATAATTTTTAACATATGTCAGAAAACATTAATTTTATTTTTATTCTGACACGACAACAAATTTTATTTCTAATACCTTTTTTCTAAATACTATATCTCCTCCAAAACATTTTAGTATCAGTATTAAGTATTTAGTATTTTGCATAATTATATCCTATAATATATGTGTTTGGTAAACAACTATTCTTTGCACTATTTTGTAAAACGATATTGTAGACGTGGATTTCAACAATCTACATATTCTGCAGTATGTTTAAGCCACGTTGATCCACGATAAAATCAAGTTTTTATACAAGTGCCCGAAAACGTTTGATAGTACTTTAAATATTCCAGAAGGCTGCGTCCGCATACCGCACATCCCATGAATTCGTGAATACCTTAAAACTGCACAAAAATGGATAAAGCGGTATGCATACATTCGTAAAACATACCATTCGTTATATGGCTAGATAAAAATTTGAACCTTACATATAAGATATATTTCCGAATTTTAATTTTTACCAATTTATTCTTTCGCCCGAGATGTTTTTTGTATCTCCACACATTGCTATTTTATATTACCGTATAAAAAACAGCATTTTCATTACTTTTTTAAGCAATACCAGTAATAGGTGCTGTAACTGTGATTTTGGTTTCAATCCTAATCATTTATTATTATTGATATTATTTTATCAGTGATACTGTTCAAAAACTTATTAATGCGTGTGTTAATGCGTGTAATTTTTATTCTATTTATTTAAGCTATTATTTCCACGCGTGTGTCAATAAACAAAAATCCCATTGTAAACAAAAAAGTTATAGTGTATATATAACAGAAATTATTCTAAAAAATTACAGTTTCGTAGTTGTAACACTCGTATGGTGGCATATAGTCAGTACGTTTAAATAGAATAAGTATCGATATATGTAGTAAAATGCATTAAACATCAGTAATTAACATCGTTGATCTTTGCAATGCATAATTCTGACATTCGAAAATTTTTTATGTACACGTAATGTCAATTCATATATAATATTGATAAATAATTTAAACTACATCGGGTGGCAAAAGGATTATCTGTCTTTAAATAAGCGTATGAAGTTAAAATTCCGCGCGCAAGCCGATTATCCATAGATAACAATTAATAGAGATAAAAGCGACAGGATATAAGCAAATTTTTGCTTGCAATGTAAAACAGAGGACATGATTATTTTTACCTTGGATACATCCAAAAAGGAGCAACAGCGATGCAAGGAAGCAGCAGTGGTTTCTCGTCAACATGTTCTTCTATCCGTGATCACGCGCGAAGTTTATCCCGAAAGCACAAAGCACTTGACGGAATACCAGGCACCTCATACACGCACTTATAAGCACTTCCTGCAGCGATATACACTGTGCATGAACGATTTCGTAGCAAACTTCCTCAGGCGAGACAAGGGGTTACGACAGTAGGGAGCGAGCTTCTCTCTCTTTCGAACGGATCAGTGTGCGGAACGACGACTGCAATTGAAAACGCACGAGAACCTCGCACAACACAGAACGGAAGCGAACTGAGCCATGGCTAGCTGTTCAAAGTCCGAATCAAACCCCTTCCCTTCCGCTACCTCATCGAGTTCTCCCCCACTATCCGTCGGTTATAACCTCCCACCATCCCTTGCTCACGCGCTCACCTCGCATTTCGCGTTCCACCGTTCGCACCATCAGACAAACCTCCCTCTTTGCGTTCGAAACCCCTCCTGACACTTCCGGCAGCGAGTTTGCATCACGCTTCTCTCTCATTTTTTCATTCCCGCAGATCGTTCCGTCCTTTTTCGACATCCTGCTCTCGACGTCCACTCCCTTGATGCAACCCCTTGATGTCGTAGTGCTACTCCAACATGCTTATTCCTACATGTCAATTTATCAAGACATCGCGTCTCGAGTTTATCGAACGTAGGATTATCGCGTTGCGACGCCACATCGCACACGTTTTGTCATCCGCTCGAGTATCTCTCGCGGATAATATATGTTTTACCGTGCGCGCCGCTATATCGATCGCGCCCTTTCAGTATTGTAATGAATCATGACATTTACCAGAACTGTGCGAGGTACAATTTTTCTTTATTTAATTTTCTTCTGCCTCAAAAAAAATATATATCACTCGCCACCATGTACACTGCATTATCCGCTGAACACTGCATATTTTAATGCGCGCGCGTGTGTGTGTGTCTATGTATTTAATCTTCAACAAATTTACAAAATTAGAAAATTTTTAGCTACATAATTGAGTGATTGTCTTATTTTCTTTCCATTATTTTTGATATGCACTTCATTATTTTTCAACTTATTGATGCTTGGAAAAAAAATTTTTATATACATATAATTATATATATTTTTTAAAAAAGAGAAAAAAATATATGTCAAGTACATAAAAAATATTTAATGATGTATATGTTACGGGCATTGCCGACACTGCACACCATGCGGACTTTGCGCGTAACATATACATCATTAAATAAAATCTTAACAGCTCAGAAATAAATATAAAATTAATTTAATTAGCCAAGTATTACTGATTGTGAGTCTATTTCTAATAAGTGTTGTATATAATATATATTTTTTATTTTGTTAAATACCCGAGCACGCCAAGTTTTCATGCTTTATTTTAATTTTATTTTAATTTTGTTTTGTATGACTTAAACTTTGCCTGAAATCACAAAAGATTTACAGAAAAATAAAATAAAAATTTATTAATTAAACATATGTGGCATCTTGAACAATATTATTTTTGAGACTTAAATTTGTCTCATAATAAGTAGTACTTGGGTAATTAAATAAATTATACGTATATTTATTTTTGAGGTGTCAAGTTTTTATTTAATGCTGCATATATACATTTAAGTATTTTTTATGTACTTAAATGTATCCGTAACGTATCTTTTCTTCTTAAAAAAAAACTTTTTTTAATTATCTTCTTAAAATTGTAATAAATAAAATTTAAATTTCCACAGAGATTGTTGTGTTAGGATTTCATTGCTTTTTATATGTATCTTTATCTGTACGTATCTTTACTGTAGGTACACATTTAATATTGAAATTTGTTAATTTTCTTTATTATTAGCAGTTTTAAATAACCATAGTTTAAAAATAAATATATATTTTGTTATTATTATTATCTGTTCGGGCGTCGCTTTTCGACGGTCGCCCTGAATCTGGATTTCGTTCAGAGTTGAGCGAGAAGCGTGGATAACGCGAGTCGTAAATTCGCGGGAGGAATGAGGATTAAAGCACTCGGAACACAGATTGCACAAAGAAATATATAATCTTTATTTCAAGAACGGAAAAGACGCGAGGGGGAACAACGAATCGTGCGCCGCGGATTCGGAAATCTTCTGAGTCGTTCGTACTTTTCTGCCAGGTATCGCGAACGGAAATCTTGTCTCAGCTTCTCGCATCGAAGCCTCTCGCGGAGCGGAGATCTTGTACGCGTCGAACGGAAATCTTGAGCGCGCGGCAGAAGAACGATCGCGAGCGGAGCACGACCGGAAGTTTTCGGACCCCTCGCTAAGTAGTACACTTAATGAAAAAATATAAGTAACTTTGATCCGCACTTTAAGACGAAACGAGCGAATAGCGATTCAAGCAGCGATTTAAGAGGGAGAGAGCCGTGCTGTCTTTAGACGAGGATTGATACGCGACGACTTTCGGCTATGAGTTTTGGCCCACGACTTGAGGCTAGGAATCCTCAGCAACGACTGACTGTCCGGCGAGCGAATTCACCGTTTACTCAAAAGGGTTGTTTTTCAGGAACGAACGCGCGATGAGAGCTGAATCGCTATTCGTCCGTATGGTCACATCACGCGTCACAACAGCCGTTTCCGTGCTTCGACAAATAAGGGAGCACTCTCGTAACGCGTGATCGCGATCGATGGGCTTCGATGGCGCGGGGATCGCGGGGAACGTATGTTTCGCACAAGTTCGACAGAGCTCGAACCACATAAACATCGGTATTTCTCGATGTTAAATATAATAATGTTTTCGAGCCGATGTTTCGCGTAGGAAAGTTCGACGGATCTCGAACATTATCTTTTTTCAATTGCAAAGTTTGCTCCACAATTAGTATATTATATAATTTTGCACCGTCATTTCAACATATAAAATTATATTTTATTAATTTTTGTAAAGTGTATGATTTTTCCAGACAATTTTCAGACAATTTAAGTAATATAATATAATTTAGTTGAATATCTATATTAAATCAAGAGACACGGTAGTGTCTCGCGCCAAGTACACGCGGAGCGAGACCGACCGTGAACTCTTTTACAATAACGAGTGAACGAATCAAGTTCTAAGTAGGCTTGATCGATAGCTTGGGGTCCAATTAGGGGGGGGGGGGGGGGTTTCTCTCATAATATTCCGCTACGTGCCCTACGAGCGGAGATATTGCGACGCAAAGTCCAAATGCGAAAATTTACTTTTAAGATACGTCGTCGTCTACGTCGACCGCTCTTTATAACATACATGTAACAAACAGAGAACGTCACTTTCACTTTTTCGACACTGGCGGCGCAGGTATCGCCAGTTTCGATATCGCGCGCGTATTTCGAAATTAGGTAGATAGACTTATCGGTCAGGAGGAAGATTTCTATTTAGGTAAAAATTAGGTATATATATAATAAATATTGAGTCAACGGAAAAGAAGGTTCTCTACGCTTGGCAGAAAGTGCCGCTAAGGAATTTTTAAGTCGATTCTTATGAATCAAGCTTGAATTTGATGTTTATGTATCCCAGGTTGCCGATGACGAGGTCCAGATAGTGCGCTTTATAGTTTTCGGTGTCCAGGTGTAATAATACGTTGAATTCGATGTCTACGTGTCCCAGGTTGCCGATGACGAGGTCCACACAGTGCGCTCCGTAGTTTTCGGTGTCTACGTGTATTAATACCTTGAATTCGATGTTCACGTATCCCAGGTTGCCGATGACGAGATCCAGATAATGCGCTTCATAGTTTTCGGTGTCCAGGTGTAATCGTACGTTGAATTCGATGTCAAGGTGTCCCAGGTTGCCGATGACAAGGTCCACATAGTGCGCTCCGTAGTTTTCGGTGTCCACGTGTATTAATGCCTTGGATTTGATGTCCACGTGTCTCAGGTTGCCGATGACGAGGTCCAGATATCGCGCTCCGTAGTTTTCGGTGTCTAGGTGTAATAATACCTCGAATTCGATGTTCACGTGTCCCAGGTTGCCGATGACGAGATCCAGATAGTGCGCTTCATAGTTTTCGGTGTCCAGGTGTAATTGTACGTTGAATTCGATGTCTAGGTGTCCCAGGTTGCCGATGACAAGGTCCACATAGTGCGCTCCGTAGTTTTCGGTGTCTACGTGTATTAATATTTTGAATTCGATGTCCACGTATCCCAGGTTGCCGATGACGGGATCCAGATAGTGCGCTTCGTAGTTTTCGGTGTCCAGGTGTAATAATATGTTGAATTCAATGTTTAGGTGTCCCAGGTTGCCGATGACGAGGTCCACATAGTGCGCTCCGTAGTTTTCGGTGTCTACGTGTATTAATACCTTGAATTCGATGTCCACGTGTCCCAGGTTGCCGATGACGAGGTCCACATAGTGCGCTCCGTAGTTTTCGGTGTCTACGTGTATTAATACCTTGAATTCGATGTCCACGTGTCCCAGGTTGCCGATGACGAGGTCCACACAGTGCGCTTCGTAGTTTTCGGTGTCCAGGTGTAATAATACGTTGAATTCGATGTCCACGTGTCCCAGGTTGCCGATGACGAGGTCCACACAGTGCGCTTCGTAGTTTTCGGTGTCCAGGTGTAATAATACGTTGAATGCGATGTCTACGTGTCCCAGGTTGCCGATGACGAGGTCCACATAATGCGCTTCATAGTTTTTGGTGTCTAGGTGTATTAATAACTTTAAATCTGAATGGGTGCGTTCAGCCGATACTCCGCTAGCCTAGCAATCGTGAGCAGTTGCTCGTTTTTGCTCGTTTCTTCTCTTTTTAATCCAGTAAGTCAAAAAAGAGGAAACGAGCGAAAACGAGCGACTGCTCACGATTGATAGGCTAGCAAAGTATCGGCTGAACGCACCCAATGTAGGACACGTAGATATCGAATTCGAGGTATTAATACATGTAGACACCGAAAACTACGAAGCGCACTATGTGGACCTCGTCATCGGCAACTTGGAACACGTGGCCATCGAATTCAAGGTATTAATACACCTGGACACCGAAAACTATAGAGCGCGCTATGTGGACATCGTCATCGGCAACCTGGGACACCTAAACATTGAATTCAAGCTTGATTCATAACAATCGACTTAAAATTTCCTTAGCGGCAGAATTAAAATTATGTCATGACATAATAAAAATCGCTGAATTAAAATTATGTCTAGACATAATAAAAATTGGACAAAAATTATGTCTAGACATAATAAAAATTGGATGAATTAAAATTATATCTGACGTAAAAATAATTATCAAAAATATCGATACCTGAAGATATCGGTACATATACAGTTGCGAACAACATTCAGTAAGACACGCAAATAAAAATAAATAAAGAATTTTACAGTTAACGACTTATTAATATTAATCATGCTTTATTGCGATTATGTTTTATGTTGAAATTGAAAAATATATACAAAGTGTACAACTAAAAGGGTTACAGATTATTATTTTAAAAAAACTAAGCAAAATATTAAATTGTTGTTTTCTTTAGAAATAATAGTCCGTAACACTTTTAGCTTCATACTTTGTATTATATACGGTTTATAAGATTATAAGATATATTGTTTATAAGATTAAGATGCGTAACACTACAAAAAGGCGTGATATCCGTACAAAATTACCTTTTTAAAAAAAAGGTAAAAAAGAGCGCCAAGTACACGCATAATAGTGTATATGTATTATGTTGTTACCCTGTTATGTTGTTACCTCGAAAAAAAAACAAAGTGGTAGTATTATACCTCCAAATAGCTTTATCCTGTACATACTGTTTATACAATGCGTAATATACTACAAAAAGGCGTGATATCTGCACAAAATTACCTTTTTTAAAAAAAGGTAAAAAAAGGCGCCAAGTACACGTATAGTAGTGTATATGTTGTTACCTAAAAAAAAAAAGAAAGTGGTAGTGTTATACCTCGAAAAAACCTAAGTAACATGTGGTAGATCTTTATATTTCGAAAAATCTCGAAAAAATCTAAGCAGTAGTATCTTTATTTCCGAAAAATTATAACCCAAGTGATACACGTCACAAAATTATGTTACCTTATCAAAAAGAAGAGTCGCGCTTCAAGTGATCTATTACTATTACAAAAAAAAAATGATATCTCTTTAAATTAGAGCGCCAATTACAGAGTGAACATGTATATTGCCTCAAAAAATAATTGTTGCACTACTTTGAAAAATCTTTACATTGTGTCAATTAGAAAAGAATGTATAATAACAATTTTATAAAATTAAAAAATTTTATTTAAATTTAACAAGGGAATACAAGATATTTAAATACAAAGTTATTTACATGTGTATTTTTTAATGGCCACAAAGAATTACAGAGGTAACAGTACAAAATAAAAATATTTTATTAAAATACATAAATTTTTCTTGTAAAAAAACTTGGCGCTGCTAGACCTCGAAATTTTAAATAAATAAATAAACTTATTCTATACTTAATTATAAGCCGCATTATCCGCCGTCCGCGTAGTCACGCACACCCATATCACTCACTCCCACATCCATGCTGATAATCATTTAATATTACTCCCATCGCATTCTTCTCTGAATTATTTTTATTTATTGTTGTCTTTATTTATTTAAAATTTCGAGGTCTAGCAGCGCCAAGTTTTTTTACAAGAAAAATTTATGTATTTTAATAAAATATTTTTATTTTGTACTGTTACCTCTGTAATTCTTTGTGGCCATTAAAAAATACACATGTAAATAACTTTGTATTTAAACATCTTGTATTCCCTTGTTAAATTTAAATAAAATTTTTTAATCTTATAAAATTGTTATTATACATTCTTTTCTAATTGACACAATGTAAAGATTTTTTAAAGTAGTGCAACAATTATTTTTTGAGGCAATATACATGTTCACTCTGTAATTGGCGCTCTAATTTAAAGAAATATCATTTCTTTTTTGTAATTGTAATAAATCACTTGAAGCGCGATTCTTCTTTTTGATAAGGTAACATAATTTTGTGACGTGTATCACTTGGGTTATAATTTTTCGGAAATAAAGATATTACTGCTTAGATTTTTTCGAGATTTTTCGAGATATAAAGATCTACCACTTGTTACTTAGGTTTTTTCGTGGTATAAGTAACTACAAATTTTTTATCGTGTAGTTACATAATTCGTGTTCGATTGTATTTTCTGCACTATCTATTAATTCGGCATCTGTTTATTACAGCTATTAATAAGATCTGTAATAAATTGAATAGCATGTTGCTTAATATTTTGAAAGCATTAATCACCTGCCAGTTTACGTATTGAAGATGTATCCAAAGCTATATATATTATTTGAAACATAACAGTAAATTAACTTTCTCATAACATTGGTATGTTGCAAGGCAAAATAATATTTTTCTACGAAAAAAAAAATGAAAAATACATTAAGTCGAAGCATTTTAGCACACAGAGAGAACGATTTCTTTAGATTTAATAAATTTTATTAGATTCAAAGAAATTTACCTTTTGAAATATTCCAAACAAACCAATTGTTGATTCAACAAATACAATTATTGTTTAACCTTTCAAATAAAAAAATAGCTTTATACTTCAAATAAAATATTCAATTAATAAAAGAATAATATTTATTTGACATAGATATGTTGTTGTTTTATTAAAACATTTTTTTTCCAAAAAAAAATTATTTTTTACCTAAAAAATTTTTTTTATTTCAAGAAGTTTATTGTTGCATTTAAACAACTTAACCTCTTAGTTTAAACAGCTCCATTATTAGTATAAAAAACTTTATTATTTCAGTTAAACCATTTTATTGTTTTCTTTCCAAATGTCCACATTCAAATAGTTCCGCGTATCTTTATCTTAAACAATATTCTGCTTTAAACATAATAATAAATTACTAGTACGTATAATTTGGATTGTAAGTGGTGTCGTGTCTTTCATGAGTTTGTTTCATCCAGACATCCATAAATAATAAATTTGTTTATTAAAAACTGCTATATAATTTGTACAAAAAATTTCTTTGCAAAAAGATTGAAATATTTCTTACAATCATAGCAAAAAAGTTATTAAAATTTTATAAATGCGTTACATACTAAAAAATCAAGATACATTTGTACAAAATACATTTGTACAAGAAATAATAAATAACAGATCAATAAAAAAATGCATATATGCAAAAAAACGTATTTTATTTAAAATGTTAAATTTATATATTATATGCAAATAATATAATATATAATATAACGTATACATATATTATAAACAACGCGTTAATTTCCTGTTTCATCCTGATTTTGAAATTAAACTTTTATTTAAAGAAATAGAGGAAGCAATGCAGGTTTCTACTTGCACACTTAAAAACTATAAGGAAGCAATGTGCAAGTTTCTACTTGCACACTTTTTTTATGGATAGAGTATCATTAAAGATAGATTGGTGTTGAATATTTAGTAATGATCGGTGAAGGGGTTACCAATTTTTGCCTAAAAAGTGTACAAATCATATACACGTAATCTTATATATAAGGTATCATTAAAGGGAGGTTGTTTTGAATTTGGCGAAGATTAGTGAAAGGGTTATCGATTTCTGCCTAAAAAATATTAAGGGTAGACCGAGGCAAATCAGATTACTAATTAAGACGATAAAATAACTCGTTTAAAATAAAACACTAACGAAAATTGTTTCAAAACTTATATTAATCCGATTTGCCTCAATCTACCCTAAGTTATTTGATGAATAGCCGATCCTCAAAACCGATCCTCAAAAAATTTAAATTCGACGTTTTCGAACATAAGCAACACATTGGCATCGAAAACTCAAAAAACAATTTTTACTTCGGTCTTTTCTACCCCTATTTCATATATAATTCTTTTAAATTCGGTTGATTAGACTTAGCTTTATATGCGATCAAAATTATGGACCTTTGATCGCGTATAAAGCTGGGTCTAATCATCTAAATCTTAAAAAATTATAAATGAAATAAAGGTAAAAAAAACTGAAGAATATAATAAAATTAGAAATAGCCCAATATTTCAAAATTTACAAAAGTTAAAGCAACCACGGGCATTTCTAAAAAAATTCAAAAATTTTTTAAAAAAGAACCCCTTTACCGATTATCGCCGAATTCAATACCAACCTTCCTTGAATGATACTCTATCGATTAAAAAAAAAAACAGCCCAATATCTCAATATTTGCGGAAGTAAAGCCCGGTGTCCACGATGCAAGAACTGTGTCCAAGTTTTGATTTAAGCCAATCAACTTGCAGCTCTTACAGAAAAGTAGCAGTTTTATTGGCTTAAACCGAAACTTGGACATAGTTCTTGCATCGTGGACACCGGGCATTAGAGCAACCACAACATCAAATGTGCACATACATACATACATACGGACATTTTTTTAGGCGATATTTCGACGTTTTACAACAATCTGAACATATTGGCAGAAAAAACTCAAAAACCAATCTCTTCGTTGGTTTCTTCTACCCCTATTTTATATATAATTTTTTTTAATTTGGTTGACTAAACCCAACTGCTTTATACGCAATCAAAGGTTCATATACGAAATTCACGAAAACAAAGCTTCCTCTATGAGGTAACAATAAGAATTTATCAAATTTATCATTTTTCTGTAAATCTATTATATATTATATAATTTCAATATTTTTGACTTCCATATTGAATGCCATTTTGAATTAAAAATTTTTAAATTAATTAATTTATATATAGCAATCCAAAAAAACCCTGTACATATGTGTTTTGGTTGTAAATATATTTAATATTGTAAGTGAGATATCATATTCAATATCATTTCAAAATTTTTGACAGTCATTTTTAACCCGCAATTTTGAATTTAAACTTTGTTTTAAAAAACGCGTAATGCTATGTTATAGAGCATTTCATTACAAGCAAATCAAAAAAAAATTTTTGAAATCGGTTAAAAATTGCACTGTCGGTCAATTTTTGTCCAAAAAGTGAGCCTTTTTTCCCAAGCGTCGCGACGCCAAGTACATAAAAAGAGAGTTAGCAGACGACGCTATCAAGTAGTTTATCTGGAGTTTTCTGGCCGATCGATTTTCCGAATGAAATATCTCAAGAAAGAAAACTGCAATCAAAAATCTGACGACAGTTTTCTAATATAACGTTGATACGAGCTTTCGATTGCGACCAGTTTGATTAAGATTGGTGCAGTCAATACTGAGATCTCGAAATATCACTTGTCAAAAAGTAAATTTTTTTGGCGACATCTCAGGAAAAAGTTCAGATTTCAGTCACACGAACACACACACGCAAAGCCAGTTTGTCCCTCAAAATGCGTTCATACCGCTCTGGTCAATGCAACTGCATTCACACGCTCACATTCCTTGACGCTGATTGGTTACTTCGCTTATATGCAGATCGAATCTCGAAATTATCATAAAAGTGAAATTGATATTAAATGATGTTGGTTAGTTATCTCAACGGCTTGTCAATGCGTGTCAAAAAAGGTTAAATTTGTTTTGCGTTTGACAGTGCAAAATTACAGAAATAATTCCAAGAAAGAATTTTTCAAAAGAGAGAGAGAGAGAGAGAGAGAGAGAGAGAGAACGGAAAGGGATACAAAACTGTATATATATTCCAAAAATATTTTAACATATATTATATTTATGTATACATGTATGCATTATGTAAGTATGCATGTATGCATGTATATATTTAAAAGACTTTTCGATCCAGTTTTGCCCGCTCTGCCCACGAACAGTGCATATTACACACACATGATACTAAAATATTTTTAAAATATATTTGTAAATGTGTATTTTAAGTATGCATGTATGTATGTGTATATATTTGATTTCGATTACAGATTAGATACTCTTTCTCCTTAACATTATAAAAGACAAATAAGAGAAGAAGAGGAAAAAGAGAGGAAGAGGAAAGAGAGAAAAAAGACCTCTAGAACAAGCGAGAAAGAAAGAGAGAGAGAGAGAGAGAGAGAGAGAGAGAGAGAAAGAGAGAGAAGAAACAAAGAAAGAGGGGTACATTTAGATATATTTTAAAAAGAGTGTAATATATTTTAGTATCATGTAATACGCACTGTTCGTGGGCAGAGCGGGCAAAACTGGATCGAAAAGTCCTTTATCATTATATAAGTTTCTTAATAATTAATAAAAAATTACTTAACACAGATACGTGAATCAGGATGCGTCTGTGCGATTTGACGAAATGGAACAGCCCAACGTTCACGTTTTGTTAGGTGCGTGGCGAGAAATGGAAGGAGTGCATAACAACGGCTATACATGAACGACATTCGTGCGTAGCCATTGTTATTTATAAAGCGTTCCTCCTAATATTTCTCCACACAAATAACAACGTAAACGTTGGGCTGCTCCTCTTCGTCAAATCGCACGGACGCATCCTGATTCGCGTATCTGTACTATTCCTGTAAAATTCGTAATTTATTGCATATCCCCGTAGGGTTCGCAATCTACTACCAATACTATCCTTCTCCTCTCACTTTAAAGTGGGGAGCACACACTTCTGCACAACGCATAATGCGTAAGCATAAGAAAATTGATTGGTTTATTTCCTTATGCACATGTGTATGGACCAATCAATTTGCTTACGCATTATGCGTTGTGCAGAAGTGTGTGCTCCCCGCTTAACCCTTTGGACCGACGGCTTAACGTTTCTTTCCGAAAGATGGAGCCCAGTTTTCTCCGCACAAGAGCCTATTTTGCACGGAGGAACGCAGCTATAGGAAAAACATTCCATGTTACATGATTCTAGTGTGGACTCGAACCTGGTTCCTCAGATTACGAGTCTGGCGCTCTGCTACTAGACCACACTGCCGCCCGTATCTGTACATACTATTAAATTTCTCATTAATTATTACTAATAATAATTTGAATTTATAATAATCGATTCTTATTATTCTACGTATAAAGGTCTGCGCATAATAAAAAGAATAAGAAACAAAAAACGGGGAATAGGGAACAGTTCATTATTAATATATGAAATTCATTAACATATGTAATTTATTAACACAGAATAGTCAAACAGAGGAATAGTGCTAAGAAACAGTAATGCAATTTTATTCTATATTTTGTATGCCATGTACACAATGCATATATTAATATTAAGCTGTTTCCCTATTTCCTGTTCTCTGTTCCCTATTCCTTTCATTGTGTGCAGCCCTTAAAAGTATCAAGTTAAAGTCATCGAAAAGTGAATCCTTTATGAGATATTTTATATTTTATAATAAAAAATATGACAATTTAAAATATTTTAGAAAATTCTTAATTAAAGAGAGCTTTATTATAGCGTTTTGAACACGTTTCGACATCAGCTACAAGCCACAAGAATATGTGATAAAGAATAAGAGGATGTATATATGGAAAAATAAATTCGACCTTGAAATAGTGCTTTAACCCTGACCCAAGGTCAAACAAAAGATCCTCAAATTACTCTCTCAAGATTGAACAACTTTTGTCTGAAAACTTTCCTTCTTAAACTTACAACTTTTGAAATTTGAACGAATTAATTAAAATAAACTATCTTGTTTATTGTTACACATATAACAATACAGCTGTTTCTTACATGATAATATTGAGGCAAACTATCAAAAACGCATACATTTTCTTTGCTGAAAAAAAGTGTAATAAGATTTAATATTAAATTATATAACATTACAAAACATAAATAATTTCCACAAAAGACAATAAAATTCCAATATTAAATAACAGGACATTACCAATGTAAGAAAAAACATATGCCGAGTAAGTAGATATATCAATAACAGATCTACCTCGGGAGCTCCGAGGGGGGGTGAGGGGCGGGGGGGGGAAGGCGCCGGGGGGACGACTTGGTAGCGAGGGGGCTGCCGGGGGGGGGGGAGCCTGGTGGCGAGGGGTTAGCCGGGGGGGACGACTCGTAGGCGAGGGGTTAGCCGGGGGGGGGACGACTTGGTGGCGAGGGGTCAGCCGGGGGGGGGGGACGACTTGGTGACGAGGGGTCAGCCAGGGCGGGGCGGGGGGGGGACGACTCGTTGGTGAGGGGGAGCGGGGGGGTCGGCGAGCGTGTCGGGACATGTTTATTAAATATTAATAAACATATCGCATTGACAAGGGGTACCGCCGGGGGGGGGAGGGTTGTCACTTTATCGGCGCGGGGGTATTACAAAAGCGCCGTCCTCTCGTTCGCGTTCTCTCTCGCGCGCGTTCTCTCTCGCTCCCGTTCGCGTTATCTCTCCCTCGCGCGCTCGCTCCCGGTCCCCGTTCGCGTTATCTCTTTCTCGCGCGCGGTCTCTCTCTCGCTCTTCAATTTTTAGGTAAAAAAAAAGAAAAAAAAATACCTTAATTTTGACGAGGGGGGGCTCCATGGCCGCGGCCCACCGACATCCGTCTCAATGCTGCCGCCAGTGCCTCCCGTGGATTTTGGCGGCCAGGGCGGTTGACGGGAGGAGGAGAACCCGCGATGTGCACAATTTCAGCCTCGCCGAACACCAGTTCGTCCACCAATCTTTCGTCCTCTGGCGTTGGGCGATACGCGAGACCCTGCGCGAGGGAATCGGCGTAAGACTGCGCCCGCCCGCGTCCGACAGCCGGGAGGACGAGAGCGTTCCTCAGCGCTCGCCCGCGTGAAATCCCGGGTGGCGTGCCCACCTGAGTTGTTGGGAGCAGGGGCGCGGGTGGCTGACGCGGGGGAGCAGCGGACCTCTCCTCTCGAATGTCACTTATTTGTGCCCGCCCGCGTCCGACAGCCAGGAGGCCGAGAGCGTTCCTCAGCGCTCGCCCGCGTGAAATCCCGGGTGGCGTGCCCACCTGAGTTGTTGGGAGCCGGGGCGCGGGTGGCTGACGCGGGGGAGCAGCGGACCTCTCTTCTTCACTATCACTATCACTATCACTACTGTCTTCTAAATTGTCAATATCGATATCGGAATTGAAAAATTCCCCGATACTAACGTTTAACACACGCCGCCCCGGGGGGAAAAGCCGGCCGCGTCCAAGACCGAGCGTCCGCGGGATACGCGGGAAACGCGGGAGACGCGGGAGAGCAGCGGGCCTCTCCTCCTGATCACCAGCACCCACAAAGTCCTCGAAATCAAAATCGTTAGGATCGTTTAAAATTTCACTAATTTTTACGTATTTCGCGTTATACGGAGGAAGATCGTATGGAGGCATTACAAAAAATAATTTTAAAAATCACAAAAAAATGCGGACTCGTCGCGCACTGCTCTGCGACTGCAGTCAGAATACCACTTTTTTTCCGTCGTGAGTAGTGATGTCGATAAGAGTTTTAGGCGAGGATCTCAGGGGGGATAGTATTATAAACAGATGTCATTTCACACTACAAAAGCGAGCGTCGCCGGAGCATGGCTTCATAGTTTACGATAGGACGGCTCGAGTGTTTCGAGTCGAACGTCGCATATACTGCTCGAATGATAATGCGTGTGAAGAAATTAAGTCATGATTTATATTTCAAAAAATACATTTTTCCTTCCCCCATTATCATTAGTGTATGTACAAAAATTGAAGAATAAGTAGGTATCGTGACGAATTCTAACTCGATAGCTTCGATATCAGTTTTAGACGAACATGTTTGAACATGTTTCGCGGTTGATGTCTTGTGGAAGGGGAAGGGGGATATACGTCTTAATAAAGAAAAAAACATCTTACCTTAATCCCCCTCTCCTAAAATTCAGAGCGCTAATTGGGCGTTCCAGAAACATTAATTTCCCCCCTCCTTCATCATAGTTTTGTAAGTTGCCGCGTATATTCGATTAATTTTTTATACGACTAGTCTCGTATCGACTGCTTGTGCGAACGGTGTTCACTTCTCATAACCGAGAGAAAGAATGTATTCCGCTGAAGGAAGCAACGGCGGTAACAGCAGTGGCAGTAGACGTATGAATTATTACGTGCCGATTCTCGATGTTGAAACTCCAACGTGTGAAAACAAGTAAGTTTTGTATAATTTATAGAGCTTTATATTTTTTTATATCTTTTTTGCGAATTGTATTATTTTTGAAAGTAATCTCATTATTTTTTCTATAGCATTTCGTTGGAGCGTCGCGCGGTTCGTATACTAGGCAGACGATACGCATTGACAGCAACAGCTTATAAATATTTGGATATTGGGATCAACGTGGGACCTATGTCCTCTGTGGATATACATATTGGCGATAACCGAGGCAATCGAATAATTCTGCCTCATGCAACGTGGGTGACGTTCATCGAAAGACATGCGGATATTCAGCAACTCGTGCGGTCACCATCGCATGCAGGACTATCATCGCTAGCGTTTCGAGATCTCGAACTCGTTAAAATACGCGACGCAGATATTGTAAAATTTGCCTCGTGCGACACCAGCTTGTACATGAAACCGTCAACCGTACTCTTCTTGTTCAAACTAGAATATTGCGTCGAGAATGTGTATTTTCAACTGTGTCAAAATGTTCATGGCGTAAGTGAAAAATTTAAACAATTTGTAATCATTTTACGCCAAAATTGTATCACCGATAAATGTAACGCAGTTAGAATCTTGCGTGAATTTTATGATAAGAATTCAATTATTGATTGTGAACTGTTGGCGTATGCTGCAGATAATATTGTACATGATGCATTACATGAGAAATAAATGTATATATATATATATATATATATATATATATATTAAAATGCATATCACTGTATCTAAAATTATCTTTCCTTCTCTCAATTATTTATTATAATGAAAAGAAACGCGCGAACGGGGGCCGGGAGCGAGAGAGAACGCGCGCGAAAGAGAACGCAAACGGGGGACGGGAGCGAGAGAGAACGCGCGCGAGAGAGAACGCAAACGGGGGACGGGAGCGAGAGAGAAACTGCGCGCGAGAGAGAACGCAAACGGGGGACGGGAGCGAGAGAGAACGCGCGCGAGAGAGAACGCAAACGGGGGACGGGAGCGAGAGAGAACGCGAACGAGAAGACGGTCCTTTTCGAGAGGAAGACGAAGAAAAGAAGGAAAAAAGAAATAACGCGCAACGTCATAATCGAATGGCGCCGCAAAAAAACGTGATCCAGTGAACCTGTGACCCACATGTTCACCGAAAAAACCTCAATAAATTGCCCTAAAAAGACATGTCTGAAGAGGACATTGCGGCGGTATACGTGCACAGCGGGGGTCTCCGAGAGACTCCCAGGCCAACTTTTTTTTTTCCGGCGTTTTTCATTGTTTCTCTTTATTTTTTAGTGCGCTACCGTAGTACGTAAAAACAAAAAATATGTAAAAGAAGAAGAATAAAAAAATGTATTTTTTAAAATATAAATCATGACTTAATTTCTTCACACGCATTATCATTCGAGCAGTATATGCGACGTTCGACTCGAAACACTCGAGCCGTCCTATCGTAAACTATGAAGCCATGCTCCGGCGACGCTCGCTTTTGTAGTGTGAAATGACATCTGTTTATAATACTATCCCCCCTGAGATCCTCGCCTAAAACTCTTATTGACATCACTACTCACGACGGAAAAAAAGTGGCATTCTGACTGCAGTCGCAGAGCAGTGCGCGACGAGTCCGCATTTTTTTGTGATTTTTAAAATTATTTTTTGTAATGCCTCCATACGATCTTCCTCCGTATAACGCGAAATACGTAAAAATCAGTGAAATTTTAAACGATCCTAACGATTTTGATTTCGAGGACTTTGTGGGTGCTGGTGATCAGGAGGAGAGGCCCGCTGCTCTCCCGCGTCTCCCGCGTTTCCCGCGTATCCCGCGGCCTTTCGGTCTTGGACGCGGCCGGCTTTTCCCCCCGGGGCGGCGTGTGTTAAACGTTAGTATCGGGGAATTTTTAAATTTCGATATCGATATTGACAATTTAGAAGACAGTAGTGATAGTGATAGTGATAGTGAAGAAGAGAGGTCCGCTGCTCCCCCGCGTCAGCCACCCGCGCCCCGGCTCCCAACAACTCAGGTGGGCACGCCACCCGGGATTTCACGCGGGCGAGCGCTGAGGAACGCTCTCGGCCTCCTGGCTGTCGGACGCGGGCGGGCACAAATAAGTGACATTCGAGAGGAGAGGTCCGCTGCTCCCCCGCGTCAGCCACCCGCGCCTCTGCTCCCAACAACTCAGGTGGGCACGCCACCCGGGATTTCACGCGGGCGAGCGCTGAGGAACGCTCTCGTCCTCCCGGCTGTCGGACGCGGGCGGGCGCAGTCTTACGCCGATTCCCTCGCGCAGGGTCTCGCGTATCGCCCAACGCCAGAGGACGAAAGATTGGTGGACGAACTGGTGTTCGGCGAGGCTGAAATTGTGCACATCGCGGGTTCTCCTCCTCCTCCTCCCGTCAACCGCCCTGGCCGCCAAAATCCACGGGAGGCACTGGCGGCAGCATTGAGACGGATGTCGGTGGGCCGCGGCCATGGAGCCCCCCCTCGTCAAAATTAAGGTATTTTTTTTCTTTTTTTTACCTAAAAATTGAAGAGCGAGAGAGAGACCGCGCGCGAGAAAGAGATAACGCGAACGGGGACCGGGAGCGAGCGCGCGAGGGAGAGATAACACGAACGGGAGCGAGAGAGAACGCGCGCGAGAGAGAACGCGAACGAGAGGACGGCGCTTTTGTAATACCCCCGCGCCGATAAAGTGACAACCCTCCCCCCCCACCCGGCGGTACCCCTTGTCAATGCGATATGTTTATTAATATTTAATAAACATGTCCCGACACGTTCGCCGACCCCCCCCGCTCTCCCTCACCAACGAGTCGTCCCCCCCCGCCCCGCCCCGGCTGACCCCTCGCCACCAAGTCGTCCCCCCCCGGCCGACCCCTCGCCTACGCGCCGCCCCCCCCCGGCTGACCCCTCGCCGCCAAGTTGCCCCCCCCCCCGGCAGACCCCTCGCCACCAAGTCGTCCCCCCCTCCGGCTGACCCCTCGCCAACGAGTCGCCCCCCCCCGGCTGACCCCCCGCCCCCAAGTTGCCCCCCCCCCGGCAGACCCCTCGCTACCAAGTCGTCCCCCCGGCGCCTTCCCCCCACCGCCCCTCACCCCCCCTCGGAGCTCCCGAGGTAGATCTGTTATTGATATATCTACTGAAGCGAATCAACAACAGAAGCAGAGTTTACGACATCAGCAGGATTTACAACAACAAAAGCATGAGATTTTTCTTCCTCCGGAAAATCGTCAGTTTCCAATATCGTTTCTGGACTGGGTTCGAATTCGGCGAGCCACGCAGGGCCAGTCCACTAAAGCTGGTGATCCACTAATTCTTGAGGAAACAAGCCCCTTGAGCAACAATCGGCGGATTTAGACTTGGTGTCGACATGTCTTCAGCAAGAGATATCTGTGTTGGACTGGATGCGGGCCACACGATTACGCACAAACGTCTTCCAACGGTGGGGGGCCGAACGTATCCAGGCGAGCGCGACCTCGGAATCAGACCACGCGTACGTGCCGTCGATAGTAATCTTAGGCCGGAGGATGTTCCCGATATACTCCGCTAAGTCCGACAGTAAAACGGCTGCGCAAAGCTCGAGTCTCGGCAAGGTGATGGCCTTAAGCGGGGCCACCTTTGACTTGGCGCTGAGCATTCGAATCAGTACCCCGTCCTCGGCGACGATCCTAATATATACAACGGCTCCGTAGCCCTGTTCACTCGCGTCACAAAATCCGTGTATCTCTCGTCGGATTACGTTGGCCATGGCGATAGTACGAGGTATGCGAATGGAAGCTAGCGCGGGAAGTTCCGATTTGTATCGTCCCCATCGAGAACATACTTCCGAAGGAGGCCTATCGTCCCACTCTAATTTGAGCACCCAGAGTTGCTGTATCAGTCTTTTAGCTGCAAATGTAAGGGGAGTCAGAAAGCTTAACGGGTCGAAAATACGAGCCAGTTCCGAGAGAATGGTGCGTTTGGTACAATCTCTGTCCAACGGTTGGACCTGAAAGCCGAAGTTGTCCGTTGGAGGATACCAACGAAGTCCGAGAACTTTGAGAAACTGATCTTCCGAGGATTCAAACGATAGCAATGATTGACTGCAAAACTCTGGATCGAGATCTGCTAAGACTGACGGATGGCTGCTGGCCCATTTCCTGAGCTCGAAACCCGCGGTTTTAAGCAAAGCTTGTAGCTGCCGCTGAAGCTCACGGGCTTCCCCCTCAGATTCGGCGCTCGCCACCACGTCGTCGACATAGACGCTCTCCTCCAAGACCGCCGCGGCCAGAGGGTAGCTCACTTTGCCTTCCGTTGCCAATTTCAACAAGCAGGCGATTGCCAGGAACGGAGAACACGTCAATCCAAAAGTGACAGTCAACATCAAGTAGTCTAATATCGGATCATTCTCCGAGAAACGCCAGACTATTCTCTGGTAGTCACATTGACCGCGCTCGACCAAGATCCGAAGGAACATTTGTTTGACGTCTGCAGTGAGCGCCACGCGGCCTACCCGGAACCTCAACAATATCACGACGATATCCGTCTGTAACTTAGGCCCGGATCGCAATACGTCGTTCAACGAAACGCCGTTCAAATCCTTCGCCGAGGCGTCAAATACGACCCGCAATTTTGTGGTAGTGCTATCCGATTTAACTACCTCATGATGGGGCAAATAGAATACAGGTCTGTCCACCGGGAACGGCCGTTCAATCAGTTTCATATAACCGTTATTCAAATAATCCTGCATGAATTTGTTATAGTTCAATTTAAACTCTGCATCTAATTTAAAGCGACGCTCAAGTGCGCGAAATCTATTTAGGGCTACTTGACGCGTGCCGACAAAACAAGGTTTATTCCTTTTGAAAGGATACGATACAACAAAACGACCGGACGCGTCCCGACGCGTGGTCTGAGCGAATAATTCCTCGCAACGTTTATCCTCCTGCGAATACGGTGGGACCGATAGAATCTCGTCTAGTTGCCAAAATCGACTAAGAGATGCGTCCAACGAATCGAGAGTCATAAACGAATGTGTGGATCCCGGCGCCTGCGTCGATACCGAACCGACGAGAACCCAGCCGAAGACGGAATTGAAGGCGTCTGGTTCGCCCTTCTTTCCCACGCGACGGCCATCCCGAAGTAACGACGCGAAGATTTCTGCGCCGATCAGGATGTCGATGGGACCGGGTCGGTGATACCGCGGATCAGCTAGCCGCAATCCGTTCAAATGTTTCCACGCTCTTCGCTCGACCTGACTGCTAGGTAACGGGGCGGAGATGCGCGGAAGAATCGTAGCCTCTACTGGGGTGCGCGTGCTTTCCCTGCCCTGTGCTTGTATTACGAGAGAGGTGCGGCCTCGAGTTGCAGCCGCCTTTGTATCATTTACCGCGAGAACTACCGTATGGCACTTGGTTCGTCCGAAACCACCCCTCTGCATGCAACTTTCGGAGATAAAGTTTAGCTGGCTCGCGCTATCTAACAGAATACGAACGGGGAAGGGATTTCCGTGTGCGTCGAGCGCTTCGGCTTGTACCGTCGACAACAATACGATCGGGTTCGACCGCGCGACACTAGCCATGCTAACGAGGGGTTCGCTTCCCTGCGATGACGTTGTCCCCGATTCGGAGGGTGGTTCGGCGTCTGTGGGTGCATTCGCCGAGCCCGAGTTCTGCTCAAAATGCAGGAGCGTGTGATGTTTGGCCTTACACGACCGACACGTCCACGACGATGGACAGTCATTAACGCTGTGGCCCGCGCGGAGGCAGTTATAGCACAAGTTCGAAGCTTTAGCCGTCGAATGCCTCTCTCGGGGTGCTAACTTTAAGAACCGAGAACATTTTGCAACGAGGTGTTGTTCTTTACATACCGGACACTCGGCGGTTCGAGTTGCGAGCGACGAAGCCGACGCGGAATTCTTTGACGAAGTCGACTGAGACTTTTGCGACGTATTTTGTGAGCCCGATACCGACGCGAGAACCCGGCAGTGATCAGAGAGGAACTTTGTGAGCTGCGTGAATTTCGGTATTTCCTCCGCCCGGTGTTCAGATTCGAATTTCTCGCGGAGCGAACGAGGGAGCTTCTCCAGCAAGAATTTGAGAAGGAGATAATCCCAAGCGTCTGTAGGAAATCCTAATAGATTCAATGCTCGCGTGTTCTCGGTGAAGGTGCTCAACAGCGTGCGCAGGGGGACGGCCGACTCCGACTTCAACGGCTGAGCTTTCAGCATCAAGTCCACGTGATAATCCGCCAAGTCTCGTTTGTTTTGATATCGCGAAATCAAGGCGTCATAAGTTATCGCGTAGTTATCGGCGGAGAGAGGGATGTTCTTGACGACGTTCAGCGCTTCTCCTTTCAAGCAGGATATCAGATATTGATACTTCTCTATGGTAGGGACGTTCCGGTTCTCGTGAATAGAGATGTTGTATAACGCGATGAACGAGGGCCAAAGCGTGAGATCTCCCGAAAATTGCGGAAGTGAGATCTTGGGCAATTTGACCGATGACGTCTAGGCCGGGGCCTGCGGGGCCGGAGCGGCTATTCGGTCGGCGCCCACAAATCTCTCGTAACGCCCGATTACCGCAAAGCGCATCCCGTCAAAGTCCCGGCGAATCGAATCCTCCGTTTCGAACTTTTCATCTGAGGCGTTTTGTATTATCTTGAGGTGGGCTGCCTCAAAGTCCTCGACCAATTTGGTCATATGATGGGATATCGCACGAGAAAGTTCGGTCTCTGATTTACATTGTCCGCGGCGAGCATCGACAGCTCATGAATCTCCCGCATACGTTTCACGCATAACTCGCGTTTGGTTACATTACCTCGACTTATGATGCCCGGAATACAATCACTAGGTCAACCAAGAGGACGATAGCAGCTCACTTCGATGTGAGAATATCAACAATGCCGGAAGCTAACGGTCTTCAAGTTCCGAAATGTTCGCAAAACGAAACAACTATCTCCTTGTTATGATGACGAGTCGGCTCGGCTCGAATTTCTGTTCGAAGGCACGACGGATATTTTCGAGAGGCTATAATAACGATTCGTACAATTTCAAAACGACGGTAGGTTGATGCAAAATAATAGGGTGCGAGCACTGGCGGTAGAGGGGGATCAAGTAGAATAATTAACGAGGAAGATGGTTGCAAAGGATACAAAATAATATAATAGTTAGACCAATAATAAATCAACAATCAGTAATCAATAATCAACAAAATCAAAATTATCATATAAATTGGCACAGGTACCCGGTTACGACGAAGAAATTGCACTCAGGTACTTATCTGATCAAGCCTCAGTAATACGCGTTGCGCGCGGTTTTACTACATAAGCGGAATATACGACATGAGCATACGACATGAGCGGTATACCACACGAGCAATCCACGACACAAGCACTAATTTATGTGGCTCAATTACAATTACAATCTCCAATGACTAATTGAAATATCATATGAGTGCTGATATATTTTATCCCGGGGACCAGTGCCGCCAAACAGTGTTGTCGATCGATGGCAAATATTCGCAAGCGTTCCAACGATCGAGAAAGTGTGTATGTACGCGTGTATTTTCGAATTGTATCGAAAACACACCCGGTAGCGACGAACAAGTATCGCGTGTTATTACCACGCGCGCGTCTATATAGAAGAACACGATGTGCACGCGGCCGGCACGTGACCGAGCGCCCGGGCCGCCGAGAGCGAGATGAAAACGTATGGCTTAACCGAGAATATTCCAATGTTGAATATTTCGGTTAACGACAATATTCAATAACGAACGATAAAAGCAATTAACCACAAAGCGATCAAACGACAAGTTTCCCGCGCGTATTCTCGTCGCGAAGCAATGTTGCGGCCGAGAGATATCGCGGCGGGTGTAGAATACGCGACTGATTAATTGTAATGCAATCGCGATCAAAACTACTAAGAAATGCTATCCACGAGCGAAAGGTCGGCGTTATTACTTTAGCGCGCGAATCCGGCTCGAAGGACCAATGCACGGGGGGGGGGGGTATGAGGCGCTCCCCGGATTTGCGATTGGTCAACAAATTTTCTCGAAGGACCAGAGGGCCCGTGCCCTCGCGAAAGTGAATAAAGCGAAGCAAGCAAGCGAATATCAAAAAATGCGAGGCGACTCACCGTGTCGTTGCCCGGCGCCTCCTGGGTGTCGACGTCGTCCTCCCGTTGGCGAGATCTCTGGCGTGCAAGGCGAAAGCATGCAACAGTCCGGTATAGCAAGCGGGCACGGACAGGCAGGTATAGCAAGCAGGCACAGATAGGCAGGGTATCAAGCGATTAGGCCTTCGTGGTCTGCGATGGGCGACCGAGCACTCCAAGTTTGCACATGCAAAACGGTAACGTGTGAGCTTCACGACGTTCGACTGATGAGTCCCTCTCTTTGGCGTTCTCCGGCTCGCGCACCTGCGAAGTACGGCGCGAGCGAATACCGAATTCTTCTCATAATTGGGGATGCCACCCGTGGGCGGGCAGCACGAGTCGGGTGAGTCGCGCGAATATCGACAAGTGTACTAATCGCGATCCACCGACGTTTCGCTAATAGGCGCGATAATTAAACCCGGTATAACTAATCAATACAAGAACCGTACAATTAACAATGTGAAGCGACAACACGAAATCGATCCTATAATTAGCTACTATTTACACTATGATACACGGCGGTGCGCCAAACAAATATTTTATTAAAATAACGGTTGCCTGTGTTTTTAAGAGCTATAGAGACATTTTTATGCATATTTTCTCGTATGTAAACTTTCACTTTTAAGGTGGTCCTTTCGTGAGAACAAGTATTAGATAAGTACCTACATTTAATATATGTTAAATATATATACAGTAATAAGAGACATGTGTACGAAAAATCAAGTGAGGTTACCGACACTTTACAAGAAATAAGTCATTCTAAATGTGCGTTCGCGGAGCGTGCCATTGTCATTCTATTCTTGTTTACATCTAATGAACGAGAAAGATGAAATGATGCAAATCGCCACGGCCGAGGTTTTCAACGAATAATACATGTACTTAGCGATCAGATGCATACATTATTCATGTCTTAAAATATTCCCTGAAGTTTCCGGATTTCGTACATACCTTGAAAATAAGGGCTTGCCGAATGTTTTGCTCTGATATATGAGGTTAAATAAGTAGTGGATCCAATCGCATATTGCTTTACTCGTACTGTCATGCCTGATCTAACCTAACCTAACGCGAGTCCAACCGCACTACTATTGCGATATTTTTTTAATTAGTAAATAATTAAATACGATTAACGCGTGCGTGTAAAATCATGTTATATTATTATAATTATTGGAATGCTGTGTAATGTTTGTTTTCAATTACCTCATGAAGGACTGTTACTTGACTAACTGGGTCCGCGAAAGGACCACCTTAATGATTTTTAGAAAGACTATACCTGACTTACAACTGACACAAACTAAAATCTGAAAGTGTGAAAATCTTTAAAAAGTAACAAAACATAGTAATTACTGTTTAAAAAAACTAATGAAATTATATTACGTTATTTATTTACGTCATTTATTAATAAATTAAATACAATAGCTCTCATAAAAAAGTATTTTGATTTCGACAACGTTGCATTTTATGTAAGTTGGTAGCATTGATCTCACTCGACATCAGCTGCGTGAACGCGAAGTGTGCTCCGAGCACGTGTAATATACAGACGCATCGTTTGAGGTTAGTTTTTGCTTGCGCTATAAAAATGCTAAAAGTAAAACGTTATATGTGCCATGGAATTGTTATAATCATCTGGTGTGGTTTCGACTCGTGTCTTCAAATTACGTTTCCCAGTATTTGTCTGTGCTAACCGTTGATTGTACACTTTTTCAGTGACAACTTTTCCTTTCCACATGTAATGTTTTACTTTCGGCATTTTCGTAACGCAAGCGAAAACTAACCTCAAACGATGCGTCTGTATATTACACGTGCCTCGAACACATTTTTGATCCGATACACATCAGGAAGCTCTATTGAAAAAAGTAACGGACCTCTGTAGTATTTGTTATCCTTTACGGAGAGTGACGGAGAAAGAGGTTCTAATGTGACGTCATAGTGCGCTGTTGCCGGATCTCTGTACTTACGAGTTCAGCGAGACCAAGCGAGACTGTTCTCTGTTTGCTTTTTATTCAATATTTCAGAAAATATCCTTGAAGTCATAATTTTTTTGGTTCTAATTTGTTTGTAAAATGTTTATTAATATTTCTGCAAAGTTTTAAAAAGATGCCATATTTTCTTTGATATTAATTTCTCAAATGAAGTTGAAAAAATAGTGAAACTTGATGAATTCCCATAAGAGCCCATGTTAAATTCAAATTGTTATAACTTTTAAACGGGCCTCGCAAACTTGTTCAAACTTGGCACAATGCTTTATTATTATAATACTCATCACCTGACAAAGTTTGAAGAATTTGGCATTTTTTCTTCTAAGGGGTCATACAACCTTAAGATCAGTTCTATGTCATTTCCTGTTTTCAATTTTTTAATCTCATTCACGTTTTCGCCGTGTATCGAAGACGAAGTGCTGTGACTTTTACGATTTGATGACTTGCAAATAAATATTAAATTTATTTTATTTGAATTTAGTTGAGCCGATTTTCAGATAACATTTACGTCCTTTACCTTGTATTTGCCATCTCGGTTGTAGTTGTACACATTATTTTTTTATAATTTCTTGATTTTACTTTCGTTAGATTTAAACATGGAAAAGAACGCGGCAGATGTGTATATTCCGGCTTTTTATGCGGGTCATTCAATATTTATTACTAGAGCACACACACACACACACACACACACACACACACACACACACACACACACACACACACACACACACACACACACACACACACACACACACACACACACACACACACACACACACATACACACACACACACACACACACACACACACACACACACACACACACACACACACACACACACACACACACACACACACACACACACACACACACACACACACACACACACACACACACACACACACACACACACACACACACACACACACACACACACACACACACACACACACACACACACACACACACAACAGGGTTTATATATATATATATAAACGCGAAGAGCACCGCAGTTGCGGCGGTGTCCGGATCTTCCCCTCGGATCTTGAAAATCCAGGAGAGGGCCACGTGGAGGTGTCGCGCCGGTTCGTACCCATATCCGCAGCAGGTCTCCAAGGTAAAGAGCCTCTAGTCGATAGACTAATGTAGGTAAGGGAAGTCGGCAAATTGGATCCGTAACTTCGGAATAAGGATTGGCTCTGAGGAGCGGGGCGTGTCGGGCTTGGTCGGGAAGCGGGTTTGGCTGACGTGCCGGGCCTGGGCGAGGTGAACCGATCGGCGTTCTCGCGCCGGTCCCGGGGATCCGAGCTCGGTCCCGTGCCTTGGCCTCCCGCGGATCTTCCTTGCTGCGAGGCTTCCGTGGCGGCGCGAGCCGTCGTGGTCGTCCTCTTCGGCCGCCATTCAACGCTCAGCTCAGAACTGGCATTATATATATATATATATATATATATATATATTGTTACGCCCGCGCTTCACAGCTTTCCGCGATTTCTCTACTCAGTGTTCAGCACATATGTATATAGGTAAAGCTCTTATTGAAAAGCTTTTGCGATCATGTCATCCTGATGTGGCAGAAATATTTGTGCTGATGCGGCACAAGAAAAGATTGAGTGTCTATCTATATATATCGTTGCAAACACAAATTTAATTTAATCGTTAAAGACTTCAAACCCTTTACTATGCCCAAGAAACAATTTCGTATACATATAATCTATACTGCGTGAAATAAATATTTAATTAGGTTTATTTATTTTCTATACGCGAAAATATTTATTTATACTGTTCATAACTTCCTAATCTACTGACATTAGGGGAGACCGGGGCTATTCGTGACACATTTTTGTTTCAAATTTTTTTCTCGCGTCGTATAAATGTTTAAAACATTTTTATTAGTGCGATGTAATTGTCCATCTCTCTAGTTTAAAAGAAAAAAAATATGTAGGTTTTTCTCTCACGAGTATCGAAATATATCAAGAAAAGTATCGCTGTGTCATGTGTCACGAATTGCCTCGAAGCCGGGGTAATTCGTGACAAACCACGGGATATAATGCGTAACACTTTCTCTGATTGAACAAATTATATAGATTATTTCTTTCGTTTTTGCAATTTTGCTTCCTCATAGAGGAAGCTTTGTTTTCGTGAAATCGTTTACGGATTTTTGTTTGCGTATAAAGTTGGATCTAGTCATCCAAATTTAAATTAATTATATATGAAATAGGGGTAGAAGAAACCAAAGAAGAGATCGGTTTTGGAGTTTTTTATGCCAATATGTTCATATTGTTGTAAAAGGTCAAAATATCGCATTAAAAAAAATGTCCGTATGTATGTATGTGTGTATGTACAGATTTGATGTCCGTGGTTGCTCTAACTTTCGCAAATATTGAGATATCGGGCTGTTTTTTTTTTAATCGATAGAGTATCATTCAAGGAAGGTTGGTATTGAATTAGGCGATGATCGGTAAAAGGGTTCATTTTTAAAAAAAATTTTGAATTTTTTAAGAAATGTTTGTGGTTGCTCTAACTTCCGTAAATATTGAGATATCGGGCTGTTTTTTTTTTAATCGATAGAGTATCATTTAAAGAAGGTTGGTAGTAAATTAGGCGATGATCGGCAAATTAGAAATGTCCGTGGTTGCAAATAGAAAACTTCGCTCACAAAGTTTATTTTTATAATAATAACAGATATTAGTATAACAGATATTAGTTGCAATAAAGTTTATCACAATATAGTTTTTAAGTGTGCAAGTAGAAGCCTTCGCTCACAAAGCTTCCTCTATGAGGAAGCCAAAACAATAAAATACTAATAATTATACATCAAATAAAATACAGGCTTCGTTATAGAGGAGTTTAGTGAGCGAAGGCTTCTACTTGCACACTTAAAAACTATAAAGAAGCAATATGGAGGTTTCTACTTGGACACTTAAAAACTATAAGGAAGCAATGTGCAGGTTTCTACTTGCACACCTAAAAACTATGAGAAAACAATGTGCAAATTTCTACTTACACACTTCAAAACTATGAGGAAGCAATGTGCAAGTTTCTATTTGCACACTTTTTTATCTACTTTATACTTTGAAAAAGCTTTTATTTGTCAGAATCTACATATTATATGTATAAAAAATTATGAGGAAAAATGTAACGCCAGTTCCATTAATTGCTTTCATTGCTCACATTCGATTACGGGAAACCACTTCTCGAAGGCGTCCACGGTCCCTGCGAATTGGTTTTTCCTTTGAACGCTTATTTGTGGCGTTTTTGGTTGTTCCAATTGCTCGTGTCACGAAATGCCCCGGCGTGATTTTTTCTTATTCATGATTCGTGACTTACAGATAAGAAAGAATACCGCCATAAAATCTACTCATGCATTATGCTTAGTGAAGTCGAGTGACTGAATACAAGTTACCGTTTCAGATCTCTTATTATTTTATTCGGCGATAAAACAAATTTTTGGGATTTGAAAAAATTTACTTTGAGCACTTGAAATCAAACTTTCTGTCACTGAGAGAGAAAAATGATTTACACGCAAATGTCATTCCGTTGGTACCTAGAGGACAGTAAGAAACATCTGTGATTGATATTACAGGTTTCTAGCAGCAAGCATTTTAAAGTTAGGCCCGCGACAAAATTTCAGCAGTGTCACGAATAGCCCCGGTTTCCCCTACGTTAGAAAACTGTAAACAGTACTGACATTTTACTTACCTATGTAATTTCATATTCCCTACTATGAATAATTTCATGGTATTTATACAAGAGCACTATTATAGCCGTAGCTAAACATGTAACGAGTGGCATATTCCCCCCCAGTTATTATACCTTGTAAAATTCTTGTAAAATTCGTAATTTATTGCATATCCCCGCAGGGTTTGCAATCTACTACCAATACCATTTTTCTCCTCTTACTTTAACCCTTTGGACCAACGGCTTAACGTCTAGCTCTGTCCGAAAGATGGAGCCCATGCAGTTTTCTCCGCACAAGAGCCTATCTTGCACGGAGGGGTGCAGCTATCGGAAAAACATTCCATGCTTCATGGCTCTAGTGGACTCGAACTCGAACCTGGTTCCTCAGATTACGAGTCTGGCGTTCTACCACTAGACCACACTGCCGCTCTCCCCCCAGTTATCTAAGTCATAAAATTTAAATATGTGTAAAAATTGATTGCAAATACCTATAGGTATTTATTGTAACAAACAGAAATAGCTAAAAATTTATCGTAAGATATATATGTTTACGTTAATAAATTGTAAAAATAATCAACTGACGCGGTAGCGTCGCGACACCAAGTACATAAAAAGAGAACTAGCAGACGACTAGCAGCTAGAACGCGGCACTACCAAGTAACTTACCTGAAGTTTTTGGGCCGATCTATCTTCGGAATCAAATATCTCAAGAAAGAAAACTGCGATCGAAAATCTGACGACAATTCTCTAATATAACATTTATGACTCGACAATGTTCAATTTTTATTTAAACTTGCACTTTTATTGTTATCATTTGGATTTAATTATTCAATGCGAGCAATAATATATTCCGTCACAAGTTGAACGTTTACGCATAAAATATAATAAATTATATGCAAAACATAATAATCTACATGTTTAATGTAAACGTTACAATGTTTAACGTGTCCTATGTAAATAATGAGTAACCTATGGAGAGAATAATCGAAGATTTATTGAATATTTTATCTGAAATATATATAAACATTTATATATTTTGTTTGCAGTTTTATTTTCAGCGCTATTATTTATTAGCTTGGGCACAATTTCTAGGATATCAAAAAAATTAACAACGGTTTTAAAGATTTTGATTTTATACCTGCGAAAGAAGAAAATAAATATATCATGCATATTGTGTGTATCATAACTGTAAGCTAGACAATATGCTGCTTTCTGTTGTTTAAAACCTCATAGAGATTACATAGCGCAAATTAGAGTTAGAATTTAATCGCACATTTCGGACCGATTTTTTTGTCATCACGCCGACCATTCCCCTTCTGCTTCTCGTGATATATTAATTGTTAGCAATGAGTCACCAGATGCGTGTAAACAAGGCGCGATGAGATACATCATCTCAGGCGCGTCCGTACTATAATCGTCTTAAGCAATATATATGAAATAGAAAAATGGATAGTTAACAATTAATAACAAAAAATTTTAAATTACTATTTTAAAATTATTATTATAAAAAAATTTTAATTAGACTGATTTTTATGCAATTATAAAGTAAAAGAACGCCTACAATTTCTATATAGTTGTAAATAAATGTAATCAAAGTGAGAGACGCACATGTAGAATAATATAGATATGAAGAAGAATTGAATTATTTGGGATTATTAATTAATGTTTATCTTTGTTTTAATATCATCAAAATGCTATAAAATTCCCATTCTTTCCATATCTTTCGGCAATAATGTTTGTTTTCCTGATATATACCTATTAATCGTTAGATTATACGACAATATATGAATACTCGAGAGCGAATTTTTATCTGATAGAACGTAAACACCGGCCAGCGTGATGCATAAGTCGTTAACGTTCACGTTATCTTTATAGAACGTAGAAAAGATCGCGATTATTTATCAATTGCGATCGATTCGTACTCGTAAATCTCAATAATGAAATCTCAATAAGTGAAAAAATAATTAAAACGTAGTCGCAGATTTTGTTAGGTATTTTTCCTTTCTTTTATCAAGCATATATATTCTGTCAACAAAACACATTTATTTCAAATCAATCATCAAATAATTTATATTGCACGCATCTTGACAATAGTGTTAAAATTTTTTTTAAATTACAGAACATGTCTAATTACAGAACATATATAATATTAATATAATTAGTATTAAATTAATAAAACTGTGTTGTTAACAGATAGTGATTCATCTCAAGTTTTGGATTCGCACATCTCTCATTTAAATTATGTATTTATGAAGTAAATATATATCTAACAAAGAAGATTATATATAGTAAAATATTTTTCTTTAAATAAAGAAATTTTTTCTCTTTAATTTAAAAAATATTTCTTCTTTCTTTATTATATATATATATTTTTCTTTTTATTTGTTGTGACCATCAAAATATATGAATTTACAATTTGAAGCAAATCTGTGTCATTCAATTATAGCACAATAACAGGGCAATAGTGCAATGATTAAATGTCAATTTTATTTGGGAGATTAGTAGAAGAAAAAGAGACTAATTATAAGAAGGATATTGAGCAGGTGAATAATTCAGTAGGAATACATTTTGCTGTACAGTAATTTTTGATGTTAGAGAAGTGATAGCTGTTTATTAATATGACAACAAGACGTGCTGTTGTTTAAGCACATATTTGAGCGTAATATGAGTGGGAGAATCGGTTTTCGGTGCTAGTATAAAGCTACGTAGATACGGTCGATCTGTCACAGTCGTTTCTGCAATTTGTTAGCTTCGTTAGCAGTTCGTTATAATGGCATTGTCTCTGAGGAAGAAAGGGTCTCCATAGTATCTCTTTCTGGAAAGGATGAAAATCCCGATTAAACCGATTAAACCAAAAGGTGATCCATTAAATTATATATATATATATATATATATATATATATATATATACATATATATATATATGTATATTATATAAATAGTGCGTACAGATTAATATAATTTCTGTGCAACGGAACAATTCTCCACAGAGAGAAGAAAATTTTCAAAAAGTATTTCATGAATAAATCCATTAAAATGGAAGATCTCATAGTGAAACTCAGTATTATTAAAGACTATCAATATGTATTTAATTTATTTACAAAAAAGATTTTTGAGAACGATTGTTTTATATACATTAAAAGAAAAAGATAGCTATATATTACTGAAATATACATGTCTCACAATTCTCGAATTATCAATTTTAAGGATAAATTCCTTAGGCTGCGTTTCGATATTCACTGCCAGTACTGAAAATCTATAGTATACGTGACGTAAACTATAGATTTTCAGTACTGGCAGTGAATATCGAAACGCAGCCTCTCTATATCGAAACGCAGCCTTAATAAATTTGGAGTTAATATCTTTTTAGCAAAAATATTTCATTTTTTTTTTAATATTTTCATTTTCTTGTTCTAATTCCAATATCAAACTGATTTATGTTCTTTCTTTTGAATCAAGCTATTATGTAATTGGTCACATGTTGATACTACTACAATGTTGATTGACGATCGCAGAAATGTGATTGAATTAGTATAGGCATGTCAAGTTTGATACATATTGCAGATAGGGGAAATTCTTATCGCAGTCTGATGACGATGCTATTGATTAAGCACGTTAAAATTGTCAAGCGAAAAGCTTTTGCGATTTAATATCTTACAATAAAGAAAATTCCTATAATTTCGATTATTCAAGCTTTTAGAATCTTCTCTGATTTCTTCTTTATTGCTAAAGCAATCTTTGAAATTTTCTGCCTTTTGAACCATCTTACAAATTTAATTAGAGTAATTAAGTATAATTAAAAGATATCGAAATTTGAAATGAGAAATGATATATTTTTTTCAATAATCAAGTGACACGCTGGTGTCTCGTGATAAGTGTACGTGCAGCAAGACACAATCCGTCTACACGCGAGCCGATAAATTGAGAGACCAGAGACCCTTAGATTATTGAATCCCAATAACGGCTGAATCGATCAAGTTCTGAGTAGGCTCAAGTTTGGGTTTGAATTATATAATAAAGGTATTTTAATTAAACTGTTGCTGCAAAAATGTAATAAATATTAAATAAGCCTGAAACAAATGTCAGAATGTGCTGGATTGATACAATGAGTCGAAGACAAACTCGATGAGATTAAATGAAACTGTATCTTTATTAACTGTGATCGCTAGTACACACGTGTTTTATCAAGAACCGATAAGCGAAAAGTGTAGCGCGGTGAGACTCAGTAACCAAAGTATATATGAATATATAATATCACTAGAGCGGAAACATAGTAAAATAACAGAGTCGATAATCTACCAATAGAAATAAACCTTTACCCTAGTAACTTTGTGTGAAGCTATTATAACTGTAAACCTGAGATAAGTATAGATTTGAATGTATACGTTAACTTTGTTCAACACTCCTCCTCATTCAAATTTCCATTAAATTGCAATACTTTCGTAATTTTATGATTCGACTAGCTGGTAATGGTTTCGTTAATAAATCAGCAACCATTTCTTCTGTTGGACAATAGATACATTTAACCGTCCCCTTGTCAACGTGGTCTTTGACGAAATAAGCATGCACATCAATGTGCTTTGAACGATTTGACAACTTCTCTTCTTTGATCAATTTCAAGCAGCTCTGATTGTCCTCGTAGATCGTAGTTGGGTCCTTTTCCGGCTGTTTGAAGTCCCTCAGTAGACGACGAATCCATAGTGCTTCACTGCTTGCTTCAGATAGTGCTATGTACTCAGCTTCCATAGACGATTTAGCAACGCAAGTTTGCCTCTTGCTACACCAGCTTATTATACTATCAAAATATTTAAAAACGTAGCCGGTAGTTGACTTGCGTTGATGTAATGCGATGTCTTCTGCCCAATTTGCATCAGCATAACCGATGAGACCAGGTTTACCGTTGATGCCGCCAAGCATTAGTGACAGATCTGCTGTGCCCTTGAGATATCGAAGGATACGTTTTAGTTCATTCCAGTCTTCTTGTGTTGGTTTTGTTACCTTCTGTGCCAAGATTGTTACACTTGCTGAGATGTCTGGTCTTGTATTCACAGCGATGTAAAGTAAGCAACCAACTAATTTACGATAGTTTTCGTTATCCATTAATAACTCGAAATTTCTTTTGCCATATGACATGTTGATTGGAACATTCGAGGTTTTCGCTTCCATCATACCAAAATCCTTGATAATCTTCATGATGTACTGTTTCTGGTTAAGTGCAAAGTTTCCGTTGAGATCGCGTTTAATTTGCAAACCGAGATAGTTCTGTATATCTCCAAGATTCTTAATTTTAAATTCTGCACTCAAAACTTGCTCGCATTCCGTTAACATATTGTCGTCTTCGCTGGCCATTATTACATCGTCGACATAGATTAATACGTAACAGAATTTACCACCTTTCTCTAATATGTATAGGCATGGATCATTCTTGCTTTGAACGTAACCTGCATCCGTAAGAACTTGATGAATTTTCTTGTTCCACACCCTGGCCGATTGCTTTAAGCCGTATATACTCCTCCCCAAGAGACAAACTAGATGTTCTTTTCCTTCTTCAGTGAAGCCGGGAGGTTGTTTCATATAAATCGTTTCGTTCAATTTTCCATTTAGAAACGCTGTTTTCGCATCGAGATGAATAACTTTCATTTGCTTTCTGGCTGCAATAGTAAGTAAGATCCTGTATGTTGCGTGCTTTACTACGGGAGCAAACACTTCATCATACTCAATTCCATATTTTTGGGAGAAGCCCTGTGCAACCAATCGTGCCTTAAATATTTTATTCTCTTCATAGGATTTTATTTTATATATCCATTTACAACCAATTGCACGACGATCTTTCGGCAACTCCACGAGCTCCCACGTCTCGTTTTCTTGAAGTGACTTAATTTCGTTCTTCATTGCTTGAATCCATTCATTTTTGTATTCGGAATGGATTGCTTGATTGTATGTCTTTGGCTCGACTAATTCTTCCTTGATGACGTTGATTTCTTCAATGTAACGAAGTGGTGGTACGCCAAAATTCGATCTTGTGGATCGACGAATATTATCTTTATCGTTAACGGGAGCATCTTTATTTATTTCACGTTGAGCTATGGGTGATTGCTGATTATTTCTTGATGCTTCATCCATTGCAGGATCGTCTTCTTCTGTCCAATTTTCTTCATCAGCGCTGTAGAATTCATCTTCAGGTAGATGCGTTATTGTGACTTCGCTCTCCTCCTTAAACTCATCTTGATGAATCTTCCAATCGCTGTCCTTGTAGACAAATTTAGCATCTCGACTTATAATTACCTTTCCATTCGATGGAACATAGCACCTATACGCTTTTGAGATTGCATCATAGCCAACAAAAATTGCCTCAGTTGCCTTCGAATCAAGTTTCTTCCGCTTTTCGTCAGGTATGTGTACGTAACACTTTGATCCAAATCGTTTGAAAAAATCTAAATTAGGTTTGGTACCATACCAATTTTCAAACGGTGTTCGTACAATATCTTTAGCTGGCAAACGGTTTTGTATATAGTTCGCCATTACGACCGCTTCGCCCCAAAACTTGTTCTCCAACTTAGCTTCCAATATCATGCACCTTGCCATCTCGATGAGCGTCCGATTTTTACGCTCAGCAACGCCATTTTGTTGTGGGCTATATGGCGCCGTCCGTTGATATCGAATGCCTTCTCGATCCAAAAACTTGATGAATTCGACACTCATGTATTCTCCTCCTCTATCTGTGCGGATCATCTTCGGTTTACGATTGAACATCGTCTTGCACATCTCCACGAATTCTTTAAATTTACCAAAAACTTCTAATTTCTCTTTAATCAGGTAAATGGCAGTAAACTTAGAGTGGTCATCTATAAAGGTGAGAACGTACCTTTTACCAGATGGTGTCGCTGTTTGCATCGGACCGCAGACATCCGAATGGATCAAGTCCAGCTTTTCTTTTGCTCGATTATTCGAATTTGGAAACTTCATCCTGCTCATCTTACCTTGAAGACATATTTCGCAGTTTAAGATGTTGTTGCAATCCTTGCTGCAATCTTCAAAATGAACACCATCGACGAGATCGCTTGATGGCAATGTCTTCACTACCTGGATGTCTCTATGGCCAAGAATACTATGCCATTTATGAACGCAATTCTTCATTGGTTCCGGATCTGGATTTTCTATTGCACATATCATATTTGGTGTCTTAAGTTTGTACAGATTTCCAAAGGGTTCGCCTAATGCAACTTGCATTCCATCATATGCACGAACGATATTGCATTCTTCATTGTCGAAAGTCACAGTATATCCCATTTTGGTCAAACGTCGTACAGAAATAAAATTTCCTTGTATTTGTGGCACGTACAGTACATTTGCAATCGAAACTGCTGTAATGTCACCTAATTTATTTATGAATTTCGCATTAACTGTTCCTTTACCGATTGCAGTTACTTTATGACCGTTTGCTACATAGATACTTTCAATATGCTTCTTCATGTCGGTGAAAATCTCACGCTTACTCACCATGTGATTAGTTGCTCCACTATCGACTAACCAACCGTCGTTATTTAGCATCATTGCAGCGAATAAATGTTGAACAGCACCGCTAGCTTCAGCCGAATTTACCTGCTGCTGAGTCTTACCTTGTTGATCTTGATTCTTCTTCTCTTTATGCGCAAGTAACTTACGACAATCCTTTTTCCAATGCCCTTTACGCTTACAGAAAAGACATTTTGATTTACTCATGTCAACTGCTTCTAATTTTGCATTTGATGACCCGCTTTTGGCTGACGAGCTAATTCTTAATACGGCTTCAGTATTATCGCGACTTCGTTCGAGACGTTTTTGATATTCCGCAATCACAGCCGAGCAAACAACACTCGATGTTAATTCATCTTTGCGATTCTCCAACGTTGTAACCAATACGTCATAGCTTTCAGGTAGTGAACTGAGAATTGTGACGCATAAAATAAATTCCGGCTTTAAATCATCTCCATAGGCTATAAAACGTTGAAATAATTCCGTCATTTTGGTTACGTGCGCTTCGACATTACCGCCTTCTTCTAATCGTGTTGTCATGAGCTGTCGCAAAATGCTCACTTTGTTGTTTGGCGTGTCTTTTTCATGGAAATCTTTCAAGTTATTCCATGCACTTTTCGCTGTCTCACAATGCCTAATGTGTTGAATCTGGTTGTCTTCTATATTTAATGCAATTGCAGTGTGTGCCTTTTCGTCCTTTTGTGTCCAGTCGTCTGTAATCGGATTTGGCGGATCCATCGTAACTGCTGTCCAAACGCCCTTTTCAATCAATAACATTTTCATCTTATATCGCCAGTTGAAGTAATTTCCGTTGTTCAGTTTTGTTATGATGTACTTCGATTCCGAACTCATTGTCTTTATGCGATCGCGTACGTTTTGGAGGTTAAGACAGTTCACGTTATGTTCACTTAAACTCCTTCAGTCTTCGAAACAATATTATCGATGGGTCTGGGCCCATAACCTGTCAGAATGTGCTGGATTGATACAATGAGTCGAAGACAAACTCGATGAGATTAAATGAAACTGTATCTTTATTAACTGTGATCGCTAGTACACACGTGTTTTATCAAGAACCGATAAGCGAAAAGTGTAGCGCGGTGAGACTCAGTAACCAAAGTATATATGAATATATAATATCACTAGAGCGGAAACATAGTAAAATAACAGAGTCGATAATCTACCAATAGAAATAAACCTTTACCCTAGTAACTTTGTGTGAAGCTATTATAACTGTAAACCTGAGATAAGTATAGATTTGAATGTATACGTTAACTTTGTTCAACAACAAATGCTTGAAACAAATTCAACCCACTAAACATGAAACCTTCAGGTGACGTTACATTCGAGAAGAATACATCTTATTTAAAACGTTTCATAATAAATGTTTATACAATGTTGTATAAAAGTTTCAGTAAAACGTTTTATTTCTAACATCTACAGAACGTCGCAAGAACATTCCATTTTGGTATTTAAAACGAACATTTGAAACGTTTTAAATAAAACGTTGCGTGACGTTCAAACTACATCCAATTTGTAACGTTACATATTATCCGTTTTGCAACGTTTAGAGAACATTTAATTTGTAATGTGCCATTTAAAATGTAAGCTTAACATTATATATGAAACGTTTCTAAAACATTTATTATAAAATGTTGCATGAACTTTTCATGTAAAACGTTCATTTTGGGACATTGAGAAATGTTTTAATAACATTACATATCTGATTTTACTGAAATGTTTACTGCACGACTACGTCGTACGAGTGTTGCATACTTATATAACGTTTTATTTAATTGTAACATAACAATGTTTCAACAACGATGTATATGTGCGAACTATATGTAGAACGCATAATGCGCAACATATACAGAGATGAGCGGGAAGGCGGTACGCTCATTAATTGGATATCACGCGTGCGACTTTATCGCGCTGGTCTGCTGCAGAAGCCTTAAGGCAACGGTGTGAAGGAAAATGCTCATGGCATACGTTTGCCGGTCTTTGGTCTAAACCAAAACATTGTGCTAGAGTTTGCGCTGGCCTAAACCACAGATCAGGTAAAGGAGTGAACATTAAGGCCAGCTTGATGGCACGGGGGTGAAACATTATGTGGAGAGAAAGATTCGGTCGTCAGCCATATTTTTTTGGACCATTCATAATGCCATCTATTGATACTTAATTAGCTGCATTGTCTACGTAAAATGGGTAATGCAGAGAGACATTCACAAATAAATATATAAGAAATTATTCAAATAATATACACACAATTTACTGTTCTCTAAATAAATTAATATTGTTTAGAAGACAGTAAAATTGTGTGTATATATTATTTCTCATATTTAATTGTAAATTTCTCTCTGCATTACCAATATTACGCAGCTGATACAGCTAAGTATCGATAGGTGGCATTACGACGAGTGGTCCGTAAGAACATAGCTGACGACTGAATTCCCCTCCCCACCGGTGCTTCACCCCCGCAGCCTTATGTTCACTCCTTTATCTCCGTGGTCTAAACAGTTGAAAGCTAGCCTTTCCCCCTTTTCGCTATACACGCAGGTCACGCAGCTCAAGCGGTTATTACTGTGTGCGTGCGGTGTTAGCCGGCTCGATCTTGCATCACTGACGCACAGTCGTATACCCAGTATTATCAGTGAATTAGTGTTATAAAAAATGGATTTGAATAATGCGAATGATCTGCAGAATTCATCGAACGTAAGTATTAAATTGATATCTTTTACAGTCCCGTTTACGTAGGCCCGTAGGGGCACAACTTGTCGGCTGACTTGTCGGCCCGCCAAAAGTCGGCTAGATTTGTCCCTTCTACCAGAGACTGGCCAGCACATTTCGTCAAATCCTATGTCTTTCTTTGTCCCCTTTATATCTCTTTCTCTTTCTGTTTCTCTTGCTTTAGACGAAACTGGCGGACCAATCTAAAAGTACCTCCCTTATGGCCAGTTTCTGTCCATCACACGTGACACACGACCATATTCTCGTGCATTGTGCGGTGTAGTTATAACGTATTCTCGTTTATTAAATTTTTCTAGCTATATTATATATATATTGGATAAAGTGTGTATTAAGTGTGTAAATAATATAAACTTCTGTATAACTGCAGTGTAATATAATAATGACTAAAATCAAAAAGTATTTTTCAAGTAAAAGACATTTGCGTCGAATAGTAAAAAAAGATTTAATACAAATTTTACAAATTAATCGGGATATAATACAGACGAATAATCGTACTAAAAACTTGATACAAAATAAAAATTTTTATGATGATGTTTCCGCCAATATTGTAACGGATGATAACGTTGATGGCGCACATCATGCTTCTCAGGATAATTCTTTGGCAGATAATTTACTTGAGTCGGTAGAATATATTGAAAATATTGATGAAGATATATATAAAGATGAATCGTCATTGTTTAAAGAACGATGTGACACATTTCCTGCAGTAGTAGATGATTTTATAAATGCGGTTCAACAATGGATCTTGAAATATAGACACTTATTAAGCCAGTGCGCTATAAATGAATTATTGACTATACTAAGAGTACCATTTCCACAATTTCCACAGGATTCGCGAACGATTCTGCAAACACCTACGTCATGTCCTTATGAAATTATAACTGTTTATCCTGGTTTTTACTGTCACCTAGGAATAGAAAATGGACTACGCAGAATACTTAACAGTAGTTGTATTATAGAAAAACTATTTATGGATTGCACTGAAATAGTATTACCTATTTGCATAAATATTGATGGTTTGCCAATATCGAAAAGTTCAAGCAGTCAATTTTGGCCAATTCTTATTTATATAGATTTGCATACTATCAGTGAAAAGTGGCGAAAGCCGTTTGCTGTTGGGATTTACCATGGCCTTAAAAAACCAGCCGATGTACATCAATTTATGAATTCCTTTATAAACGAGTTTCAGAACTTAGAAAAAAATGGTTTTCAGATAAATAACAGATGTATTAAAGTAAAAGTTAGTACAGTTCTCTGCGATGCTCCAGCAAAATCTTTTCTTTTATGCATTAAAGGTCACACAGGTTACTCTAGTTGTACTAAATGTACTGAAGAAGGAACTTTTATTAATGGAAAAGTTGTATTTGTAAAGATTAATGGACAGTTAAGGAATGATAGCAGTTTCCGAAATAAGTTGGACGAAGAATTTCATAAAGGTGTAAGTCCTTTGGAAAAATTGAATATGGGTTTAGTTTCACAAGTACCCCTCGATGGTATGCACCTAGTATATTTGGGAGTTGTAAAACGGATTTTAATGTTTTTAATAAGAGGAAAAAAAAATATTCGTTTATCTGAAAATGACAAAAAAAAAGTTAATGATGAACTATTATTATTTAGAAACTATTTGCCAACAGACTTTGCACGATTACCAAGAAGTCTGGAAGAAATAGAATATTATAAAGCCACAGAACTACGACAGTTTCTATTGTATACCGGACCTGTTGCATTACAAAACATAGCAAACAAAAATGTGTATATACATTTTATGGCTTTATCGTGCGCCATTAGAATTTTAAGCAGTTCTGAATTATATTTAACATATAATAATTATGCTCTACAACTCTTGGAATATTTTGTTAAGAAATATGAAATAATTTATGGAACTGAATATCTCACTCATAACGTGCATGGTCTAATACACTTGCCTGCAGATTGTGTTAAGCATGGTCCACTCGAAAATTTTAGCTGTTTTAAATTTGAAAATTATTTGTTTGAAATTAAAAAGAAAATAAAGATGTCACGACATCCTTTACAGCAAATTTGTAACAGACTCAAAGAACAAGAACAAGTACAACAAGTACAAGATGTGACTAAATATCCAGTTTTACGGAAACAATATAGAGTCCAAATTCATAATAAAAAAAAGTACACATATTTTAAAGAGATTGATACTGAAAAGTATGAATTAAAGATATCGGATAGAGATAATTGTGTCATATTGAAAGACAAATCTATTGTTTGCATTACAGACATTTGTCAAAAAAATGACACGTCAGAAATTTTTTTAAAAGGAAATAAGTTTACCCAATCCAAATTATTTTTTAATTCACCGTGTTCCTCTCAATTATTCCATATTCAACATTGTCAAAACTTGGCTATAAATAATGTCTATACAATTAATATTGATGAAATACTCATGAAGTGCATCAAATATCCGTACAATAACGGTTTTATTATTCTACCAATAATACATAGCCAATGTGTAAATAAAAATTAAAACTTACATAATGGAAATAAAATATATAATAGGTTAAAATGTATAAAATATGTAAAATAAAAAATATATAAATATAAAAATAAAATAAATGTATAAAATAAAAATATATAATATATATGATATATAAAATATATAATATACAAAAAAAATGTACAAAATAAAAAATATATAAAATATATAAGGTACTTTTAAAGAAGCTTTCAAACAAATTTTTTACTGCGGTGTTATTAAAATATTAATAGTTATTTAAACAGTTAATTAAAAACTTTATTTCTTGCATTGTTTCCAGATATGGTCTGTCGTCGAATTTGTAACTGAGCAAACTGGTGAAATTGAAGTTGTACCAACTTCATGGCTACAACAAAAGGAAGACAAGATATTCTGTAAATGGCCGAAAAAAAATCCTAGGAAATATATTCGGAAAAATACACAACCGGACAGCAGCTGGGAAATGTTCACAGTAGAACTGCTTATTCAATATGGTAAGAATTTTAATGAAAGAGGATATTTGACAATATCGTCTATAAATTATACAAGTAAAAATACCTAGTTTATTCATGTAATCAGCACTTGTAAGAAACTTTGTAACATGTCGAAAATCTGTCTTCAATAGTACCTACAAATTGAACCAAGGCCATCATAAGATGCCTTAAAGCAAAGCACGAATAATGGTTTTCGTCCTAAATGCATTAAAAATATTTTTTTTGTACTGTAACTTTCTCCAATTGCAGACTCTTATCAGGACGCATTAAATTATACGAAAAAAAAATCAAATTCAGAAACGGAAACATCATGTTCCCAGCTAGGGAAAGGTAAACGTAGAAAGAAGCATAAGAACCAAGATGTCAGTCACCACAATTCCGACAGCGATCACTCACACAGAATGACACCGCCTCCTTCGATAACAATTCCTGATCACGATATACAGACAGGTAACATGTACTAATTATTACAAATAAATTCAAATAATTACTATTACTAATATATGTGACCCTTATTTTTCAAATAATACACAATATTTAACGCACGCGCTTCTATATGTATTACTACTTTGTAGATCCATGCGATGAATTACTTCATGATAAAGCAGTACCAAGTTTGCCTTCACAACAACTCAATAATGGTTATTATTATTTATTATTTTGGAACTATGAACAATATCTTTTATTTCATATTTACCTGGTTTTTGCACATGCATGTAGATTTATCAATATCATAGATATATAGATAGAGCATAGTATATTTAGTGCTTGGATAACTTTTCATAATTTAATGGAGGGAATACATTTTCACTTGCACATGCGCAGTTGTGTATTTCTCCCGGAAGCCATTCGTCCTACTAGGTGAACGTACCATTGAGCATGCACGAGGGATGAAAATTTATCCGCTCATTAAATTATCTAAAGTTATCTTGGCACATAGGAGATAATGATCTATATATCTATGGTAAATATATAAAAAGGAACGAAATTATAATAATATAAATACCGACAAAGATGTTGCTATCATTGCAGAAGGGAGTGATTTCAATAACAAAAATGGCACTTCAGCCGCAATAGTAAATGAAATCGACAAAGAAGGTATAATATTTCTCACTCAGAAATCAAAGTATAAAACGAAAATAATAGGTAAATTTTGTTTTGTTTAGTCCAAGAAAATAATATTGCTGCTGTAACAACAAATACAGCTGATGAGAGTTTTGTCGAAGTGGCTGACATTATTGAAGATTCACGAACAGGTATTAATTTCAATATCTACAATATTTTTGTTATGTTTATACCTTATTAAGAGCTGGTTGTTCCAACCAGTTGGTAAAGTAACCAATAGTTAAACCATATAAGTTTACCTTGTCTAATTTGAAGGAAAAACAAAGACACATATATGATTTAACTATTATTAGTTAGTTTACCAAGGCTTGGAACAACCGACCCTAAATAAGCTAAGTATAAAAATGTGAAATTACAAATTTACATAAAAAGTATATATTTTACGCTTTTTTCATGTAACTTTTACAAAATATTTATTTAACAAATACTATTTTTTTCAGATAGCTATGTAACATCACAAATATTAGAGAATGTTTTGGCAACTAAAAAAATGGTAGAACAGCAAAATGAGTTCTTAAAACAATTAGACTCTCGAATTAATATAAATTTGGCTTCAAAGGTGACTGCTGCAAGACACTCAAATATACTGACAGATACGACAAATATAAAATTCCTACAAAACCTTTTAATAAATATAAAAAATTGTTAGAGTTCGACGATGGCTTGAAAGCAAATATAGCCGCATCAAAACAATTGGTAAAGAAATTCTTTTCATAAAATATACTTAAAAAAATTAAAATTACAATTGCATTAAAAATGAAGTCCTATGCTACACGAAATATACTGTTTTTATTTTTTGAATAGGAAACGTTCTTCTATTTATTAGGAGGTAATAGTGCTCAAGCTTTATGTAAAAATGGATTGGAGAAACTATTTACCAATAAGCTGGGATCTAAATGCTCTTGGTTTGGGCGCAAGGAAAATTATCAAGTGAACTTATTACACATAATGGAAATTTTAAAAAGTATGTAGTCCAGATTTTTTTACTTTTATTTTTTAACTCCTGATTGCGCCGCTAGCAGCGCAAAGAGAAGTTATGCATTTTACTTGTTTGCTGCAGTTTTTCTTACCAGTTTTTCTTACAAAAAATTAAAAGAATAATTTTATATTTTTGGTAATTTTTTAAATTATAACAATTTAATATATATAACTTTTTATTTTTATTAGATGCAATAAGAAAACATTTTCCTATGTACACGGATAAAGACTTTCAAGATAATGTATCCACATGGTTTAAATGCAAAAACTAGATATCTGAGAGAAACAGGTATATTGTTTATAAATTATATACAATTATATTTATATATATATATATTAATAATATTGTTTTTAAAATATATTTTCTATATAACACTATATTGAATCTATCTGTTATATAGACCGAAATGAGAAGAACATAAATCCTAAATGACTATATAGATGCCTAGAGAATCGAGAAGAACACCTAAATCCTAGATGACTATAGATGCCTATAGAAGAAGAACACCTAATTTATGACTATACATGGCATGGAATATACATATATGTGCAGATACAAAAAAATATTTTTATACTTTTTCGTATTTTAAGTAACCTATATGCAATTATATTTAAAAATTTAAATATAAAAAGTGTAAGATATATAAAATATATATAACATGTAATTTGTATGTATGTATGTATGCTGTTTATTGCCTTTCCCCGTAGGGTTTACAAGGCGTTTTTAATTATGAGGAACGTACCCAAACCTCGTACATTCTCTTCCCCCTGTGCCTGGCCATATGCGACCTTACAAAACTATTTACCCTCCCTCCCCTCCCCTCTTCATCCCTCTTCTTCTTCCTCCGCTTCTGCCGTCAATTCTTCCTTCCTTCCTTCCACCTCCATCCTTCCTGTCTACTCCTCCCTATTTTGCCTGCTTCCTCTCTCGTCCCTCCTCCTTCTCCTCCTCTGGGCTCAAGAGAAGCTTCTCCTCCATCCCTCTCGCGATTTCCTCCTCCGCCGATCTCCCTGTGCACTTGTGCACCTCCCTTCTCCCTTCTTCTCTCTCCCTAACCCTCCTTTCCACCGACTTATCCTCATGTATCTTGACTCCTATGGAGTTCCCTGCCCTTCTCCTCGCCTCCAAAACCCGCCTCTTTTCCTCCTCGTCTCCTAACTTTACCAGAATTGTTAGCCATATCCCTCTCTGCCCCACCACTATCACCTCTCTTACCTTCACCTTCACCTTCAGCCCTTCTGCAAACAGCTCCTTCACTTTCTCCCAGTTGGTCTCCTTACCTTCCCATTTCTCTTTCTCCACTCTTATAATAATATTCCTCTTTCTTAAATCTTCCTCGTTCCTTTTACCCTCACCTGCCCACCATTTCTTTTTTCCCGCCATACTCTCCTCGCTATCCTCCCTCTTCCTTTTGCCTCCACTTTGCTCCAGCCTTTCTATCTTTCTCTCCAGCCTCCTTACCTTCCCCTCCAGCTCCTCCATCCTCTCGTCCTTTTTTCTGTCTTCCTCCTTCTTTTCCCTCAGCATCTTCCTTAACTTCTCCTCTACAATCCCTTCCACTGCCTCCACTATCATTCTCCCTTCACGCTCCATCCTGCCAGCTCTAAAACAGACCAATTACTCACTTCTCGTTTTCTCTACTTTCCTCTTCTTCCCCTCCCACTTATCCTTCTCCCCCATCTCCCCTTCCATCTTCCCCACTACCCTCCTTTAACTCCTCCAAATCCCCCTTTCCACTCATTCTCTCCCCTTCTAATTCTAGCATCCATTCCTCTCCTCCTCCTTCCTCGTCCAAAACCCATCCTACCGCTTCCTGCCAGCTTCCCTTTCCTGAATTCCATCTTCTACATTCTTCCCATACATGCTCCCACGTTTCCTCCTTATTCCCACACAACCTACACTTCTTTTTCTCCTCCGCTTCCCAGTATCTGCTCTCTCCTATCTCGTTCCCTAATCTGAATCTAGCCACTCTTCCCCATCTACTTTCTCCCCAACCCTTCTTCAGATATCCCGGGATACCCTCTCCCTTTATCCACTTATACCACTTATTGTATTCTGATTTCTCGATCCTCTCCCATCTCTCTTTTCTCTGCGTCTCCCTATCCCCTTCAAACAATTTCCGAAACCATTCTTCTCCATCTCCACTTATCTTTTCCACCTCTTTTAACCCCACACCTCTGTCTTCGAAGAACTTTCCTCTCTCTCTTTCCCAATCTGAACCTGCTTTCCCTTCCCTCTCCCTTTCCTTCAACTCTTCCCAGGCAGACCTCGCCAGTTCACTTCCTCCACCTTCCTCCAACTTTTTCTCAAATCTCCATGCCCTCATTCCTGCTCTCCCTCTTAATTTCTCCCTTTGCAACTCCTCCCTCACTAGATACCACGGTGTTCTCACGTCCGCTCCCAATACCCATCTAATGTACCTTTCTTCCATTCTTTCTATTCCTTCCCTTTCTCTCCATCCCCATATTTCCGCTCCATAACTCAACACCGTCCACACCAGTCTATCGAACAGCCACAGTCTTTTTCCCCAGTCTTTCCCGAATCTCCTCTTCCCTATCCCCCAGACTTTTCCCATCACTGCGGCCGCCTTTTTTATCCTTTCCCTTATTTGTGCTTCCTGCCCTCCATTTCTTTGAAACACGTATCCCAAATACCGAAATTCCCTCACCTCTTCCAACTCTTTTCCTTCCCATCTCCACTTTCTCTTACTGTCCCTCCCTCCTCCTTTCCTAAACCTCATTATTTTTGTTTTCCCCACGTTCAATTCCAATCTCTTCCTGCCCAGGTACCCCTCTAGTCTTTCTATCATACTCCTCATTTGGTCCTCATCCTCTGCAATTAGCACGATATCATCCGCGTAGGCCAGAGTATACACCCTCTTGCCTCCTAGCATTATCCCTCCCCATTTAACTCTATCCATTTCCTCTTCCAGGTCTGCTAGCAACACATTGAACAGAATCGGGCTCAAAGGGCATCCCTGCCTTACTCCCCTCCCCGTCCAGAATACTTCTCCCAATTCGTTTCCTCCTCTTACCCTACTCTTCGTCTCTCTTAACATCTCTTCCGTCCTTCTCACCAGTCCTTCCCTTATTCCCCTTTCTCTCATAGCTTTTATTAGTATTCCTCTATCCACCGAATCGAACGCCGCCTTAAGGTCCACAAAACATGCTATCAGTTTTCCCCCTTTCTTCTCTAACCTTCTGTTCACCATGTAGTTCAACACGTAAATGTTGTCTATCGTTCCCATTCCCCTTCTAAAACCTGTCTGGTTGTGTGGTACCATTCTCTTTCCCTCTATCTCCTCCCTTATCCTCTCCGCCAGAATAGCCGTGTACACCTTATACAAAGAGGGCATTATTGTCACCCCTCTATATTCCTCTGCCCTCTTTCCTTCCCCTTTCTTTACGATTGGCGCAATTATACCTTCCTTCCAAATTTCCGGCCATCCTCCCCCCTTCCATATCTTATTGATAAATTTCCATGTCCAAACCTCCAACCCCTTCCCCCCTCGCTTCCAGGCCTCTCCTGGAATCTCATCCTTTCCCATTGCCTTTCCGTCCTTTAGCTTCTTTATAACTCTCCTCATTTCCTCCAGACTTATCTCCTCTTCCTCCTCTCCTTCCTTTTCTTCCCTCTCTCCTTCCTTCCCCATCCTCACCCTCCCCTCTACTCCTCCTAATAACTTCATAAAGTGCTCTTTCCATTCTTCCTCTTCTATTCCTTCCTCTATTCCCCTCCTTTTCCTTCTCTCCCTATTCACTATCTCCCATACCTCCGCCTCCCTCCTTGCTCCCTCCACTTTTCTCTCCCATCTCTGGTTCTCCTCTTCCTTCTTTCTCTTACATATCTCCTTAAATTCTTTCCTACTTTCCTTGTACGCACTGGCCTCTCCTCTTTTCTTCCTCCAGTCCCTTAATTTTCTCCTTGTCTCTTTCTTCGCTTCTCGACATTCCTCATCCCACCATCCCACCTTCCCTTTCTTATTTCCTAGCTCCTCCTCTACCCCTTTTATTGCCTCTGTTATTCTTATTTCCATTTCTTCCCATTCCTTATTCAACTCTACTTCTTTTACTTCCACCTCTCCTATTTTTTCTATAAACCTCTTTGTTCCTTCCTCGTTCCACACCCCCCTGCTTCTTTTCTTCCACCCTCCTCTCCTGCCTTCCTCCTCTTCCCCCCTTCTTACTACTACTTCCAATGGGTGATGGTCCGAGTCTACTCTCTCCCCCACTACCATGCTCACTATCTTCTCTCTTACTTCTCCTTCCCCTATTATGTAATCAATCACCGTACTACCTCTTCCCCCCGTGAACGTAAACTCCCCCTCCTCGTCTCCTCTAACATTTCCATTGAGTATCTCCCATCCTCTCTCCTCTAAGCTATTTACCAACAGCCTCCCCTCTCTGTCCACTTTCTTGTCCTTCGACCTTCTTCCTTCTCCCAGTCCTCCTCCCTATAAAATGTAATTTATAAATGCAAATTATATTGAATAAAAATATATGTATATAATGTATATCAATAGCTTATACAATTAATTAAAATGTTGCTGCCAAAACCAGAGATAACTCCATTTTTCCATTATTTCAGTTAAAAAAGATGACATGTATTGTGACATTTATTCTCTTGTAGAAAATAATTAATAAAAATGTATTTGTTAATTATTTTTTGCAGGAAAATAAATGTCACAAAAAATGTCATCTTTTTTAACTCAAATAATGGAAAAATGGAGTTATCTCCGGTTTTGGCAATAATAACCCGACACTGTAAGCTTAGCAAAGTTTAAGAAACGTTTCATGTGGAACATTGTGCAACTTCACAATAACGGTTTACATAAGTTTATCAAACGTTTTACAAACGTTGCAAATGGGACGTTGCAGGTAAACTTTTTCAGTGATGTTTTGTGTATGTTCTACAAACATTTCACAAACGTTGCAAATGGAACGTTGCAAACAAACTTTTCAGTGACGTTTTATATATGTTTTACAAACGTTTCGTAAACGTTACAAATACAACGTTCCATATGAAGAGAAAATGCGTGAGGACATTTGTGGTTGTGGCAACGTTGCAAAAACGTTTCTGGAACGACACAAAGAAAGTCGCACAGCTTAAATATAACGTTACTGCAATGTTGATGAAACGAAATTTTGTTTATATTCGATGGCAATTATTTTGAACAAGTTTCCAGCAAGTCAACAGACACAAAAATAGTTGGAGTGTGCAAAAGATGTTTACCAAATTACGTTGAAGTTAAAGGATACAAAAACTGTACATCGAATTTTGTTACCCATTTGCATTTAATATTCTTATGTTAGTCGATATGTAATTTTC